>NW_028318515.1:10751413-11052500 GCF_062004578.1 Staurois parvus
TTCCACTAAGGAAACAGGATAACTGCACCGCATCAAAGGGTTGATGGACAGGGCAATGTACCGTCAACTCTTGGGTGAGAACCTTCTTCCCTCAGCCATGGCATTGAAAATGGGTCGTGGATGGATGTGCCAGCATGATAATGACCCAAAACACATGGCCAAGGCAACAAAGGAGTGGCTCAAGAAGAAGCACATTAACCACTTCCAGTCCGGACACTTTTACCCCCTTCCTGACCAGGGCAATTTTCAGTTTTCATCTCTATCATACTTTGAATGACAATTGCACGGTCATGCAACACTGTACCCAATTGAATTTTTTACCATTTTTTTGAGACAGATAAAGCTTTATTTTGGTGGTATTTATTCACCACTGGGATTTTTATTTTTTTTGCTATGTAAATGAAAAAGTCCAAAAATTTAGAAAAAAAGTTTTTTGTTTTTTTTTTAATTTTGCAAATATATTTATTTATATTTGCAAATAATAATATTTCATCATAAATCTTGGCCAAAATTTATTCCGTTATCTTTTTAGTAAAACAAAAAAAAATCCAAATTAGTTTATAACCAAAAATTATAATTTTTAAACATTTTTTTTTACATTTTTATTTTTTTTATATTATTTTTTATTTATTTTTTTTTTACATACTGTCACCCCAGCAGTACAGTGTCACCATGGTGACACTGTACTACTTGTGGGGGGTGATGAAGATTTTTTTTTTTTTTTTTTTTTTTTACACTGATTGCTTTTACACCCATATAGGATGTAAAAGCAATCATTTCTCTTTCTCTCTGTGTGCATTCCTGCACTCATTGAGAAGTACTGAGTGAGCTGTGATTGGTCACAGCTTGTCACATGGTACAAGGCTGTTGTGAATGGCCTTGTACCATGTGACCTCTGTGATCATTCACAGATTTCACACGTAGTAAGCAATGATGTCACATGATGTCACAGTGTCAGGGATCGCGGCGTCCTGTCGGCCGGCGCATGCGCACTGGCCACGGCTCACGCCGGGACACAGGCACTAGGTCCCGGCGAGCCGTGGATGACAGGATGCCGCGCATGCGCAGTGGGACCCGCGGGCGCGCCTCGGGCGGCCAATGACAGCCCGGGGGCGCGTTCCGAGCGGCCAATGACAGTGCAGGGCGCAATATTTAAAGATGCCCTGCACTGTCAGTAATCGCCGCAAGGTCTATCTGAGTTCCTGAGTCCTGTACCTGTGTTTTTGACCCTGATTAACCCTGACTACGCTGCCTACTCCTGTGTTGACCCGGATTGTACCCGACTACTCTGCCTTCTCCCATCCTGACCCTCGGCTTGTTTTGACCTCTCTACGGACTGACTTATCCTGCTGACCCTGCGTGTGACCTGACTACTCTCCGCCTGCCGATTCTGTACCTCGCCTACCCCACGGGACCCCCGCTCGTGATCCATCCTGCTAGGTCCTGCCGTCCTCCTCACATCTGGCTCTCCCGGTACCAATACATCCCCGGAGGTTGCCCCTGCCACTGGTGGGCCTGCTCGGAGGTCGTGACCTGGTCCCGGTCTGTTTCAAGTCCATCCCCACCATCAGGGGCCCTGGTGAAAGCACAGACCGGGACTTAGACTCCACGCTTTGGGTAGGTCTGTCAAGTGGGCAGCCAGGGGCACCACCTGGCGGGTTCTAACAGTACCTTGCGGCCATGACAGAGCCAGGAAGAGGACCGGCGTCCCTAGAGGATATATGCCAGCACCTGGCGACTCTGACCCAGGCCTTCCAGAATTTTCACAGCCGCTGCACCCGGCTTGAGGACCGCATGGAGTCGTTTGCCACCCAGACTCCCCCTGCTCCAAGTTCCGCAACAGCGGAGTCACCCGCTGCTCCAGCATCCGGAGCAGTTGCGGCACCCCTAGCTCCCGAACCCCGCGTTCCCCTGCCGGAACGATTCCGTGGAGACCGAAGCCGTTTTCGGGCCTTCCGGAACGCGTGCACTTTATTTTTTGACCTGCAGCCCCGCACGTTTTCCGTCGAGACCGTCAAGGTGGGGTTTATAATCTCTCTCCTTCAGGATGAGCCCCAGGATTGGGCTCACCGCCTGATGGAGAAGCGTGACCCCCATCTCGATTCCGTGACTGAGTTCTTTCAGGCCATGGCCGTCCTATATGACGACCCCCAGCGGTCTGCCTCTGCAGAGGCTACTCTATACTCTCTGCGGCAAGGCCGCCGGGCGGCCGAAGAGTATGCGTCTGATTTCAGGCGTTGGATGGGAGATACCAGATGGAACGATGCGGCATTATGTCACCAGTTCCGCATTGGGCTGTCTGAGTCTCTAAAAGACGAATTAGCACGAGTAGGACTACCGGACTCTCTTGAGAAACTGATAGAGTTGGCCATCCAAATTGACCGCAGACTGAGAGAGCGTCGCCTGGAAAGGAGTAGCCAGGGTCAAAGGGTGGCATGGATCCCACCGAGAGAAGCAGCTCCAACCCCAGGGAGCCATGCTCGGAGCACGGAAGCAGGGGACACCTCAGAACCCATGCAACTGGGACTGGCCCGTTCCACGTTATCAGCCGAGGAACGTCAGAGGAGACGATCGCAGAACCTATGTCTGTACTGTGGGGAAGCTGGTCACCAGGTGCGCTCCTGTCCTGCAAAAATGAGTAAGTCCGCTTCCTGTTTTCCGTTACCTACAGAAAGGGGTGACCTATCTAGTTACCTGGCAATACCTGTGTCGTTACAGCTTCCCAGAGGAACCCTGTCGGTGACCGCAATCATTGATTCGGGAGCATGTAGTTGTTTCATTGATCTTACTTTTGCTCACCGGCAAAAGATTCCCCTCCAGACCAAAGAAAGGGGGTTTAACATCTTCCTGGCAGACGGGTCTAGCATAAAGTCGGGAGTGGTGGATCAGGAGACTCCCCCTATTTTTACCACGATGGCTGACCATCATCAGGAGTTCCTCCGTCTGGATGCTATCGCATCCCCCCTTTTCCCAATCATTCTGGGGCTTCCTTGGCTGCGGGCCCATAACCCCCGGGTTGATTGGGAGAAGGGAACGGTTCAGTTTCGGTCACCATACTGCCGGGATCACTGCCACGTCCCAGGGCCCGTGCCGCCCCGGTTTCTCCTATGCATGGATGGTGATACGGATCTGTCTCAGGTTATCCCTCCGGCCTACCACGATTTCTTAGATGTGTTCAGTAAGCGAGAAGCAGACATTCTTCCCCCACACCGTTCCTACGATTGCCCCATAGACCTCCTACCCGGATCTGAGATTTCATTCGGTCGCATTTTTCCATTATCGGAACTAGAATCAGGGGTTTTGAGGGAGTATATTGATGACAATCTGCGGAAGGGATTTATTCGCCCGTCCACGTCCCCGGCCGGGGCTGGGTTGTTTTTTGTAGAAAAAAAAGACAAATCGTTACGGCCCTGCATTGACTACCGAGACCTGAATAAAATCACAGTAAAAAATCGCTATCCGTTACCCCTAGTCCCTGAGCTCCTCCAGAGGTTAGGGTCAGCAGCGATTTTTACTAAATTTGACTTGCGGGGGGCATATAACCTTGTACGTATCAGGGAGGGGGATGAATGGAAGACAGCCTTTCGTACGAGATTCGGTCATTTCGAATATTTGGTGATGCCGTTCGGGCTCTGTAACGCACCGGCCACCTTCCAACACTTTATTAACGATGTCTTTCGTGATTTCCTCGATGTCTTCGTGGTTGTCTACCTAGATGACATCCTGATATTTTCACCCTCACTGGAGGCTCATAGGGAGCATGTGGCAAGGGTCCTAACACGTTTACGCCAACACGGGCTTTACGCCAAGGCAGAAAAGTGCTGTTTTGAACAGTGTGAAATAACGTTCTTGGGACTGGTCCTCTCTCCCGCGGGGGTCGCGATGGATCCCCAGAAAGTCACGGCGATCTTAGATTGGCCAACACCCACCGATAAGAGGGGGGTACAGCGTTTCATTGGATTCGCAAACTTTTATAGAAAGTTTGTCAGGAACTTCTCAGGGCTGGTCTCCCCAATCACGCAACTGACTAAACAAGGGACTCGTTTTAAATGGACCCCTGAAGCCCAGACCGCGTTCGACATGCTCAAGAAATTGTTTACTTCTGCTCCCATTCTCTGCCATCCAGATTCTTCTCTTCCATATGTTTTGGAAGTGGACGCCTCCGAAAACGCGGTAGGAGCGATTCTTTCCCAAAGGAGTGGTGCCAAGGAGTTACTGCATCCCGTGGCGTTTTTCTCCAGGAAGTTGACTCCGGCGGAGCGCAATTACGATATTGGAGATCGGGAACTCCTGGCCATCAAGTCCGCTCTAGAAGAATGGAGGTATCTCCTGGAAGGAGCCACACACCCCATCCTAATATTCACGGATCACAAAAACCTCGAGTATTTAAGGACGGCGAAACGACTGAGACCACGCCAGGCGAGATGGGCTCTTTTCTTCTCTCGATTTACCTTTCATATAACGTACCGACCGGGGTCTAAAAATACAAAACCAGACGCTCTGTCCCGCATGTTTGAGGACCCCGACGATACAGTGTTACCTGACACAATTTTGCCATCCGGAAGCTTCCTCGTCCTGCAAACGGAACTTCGCTCCAGACTGATTGACGCTTCCGTTGGACTGCCAGTCCCGCCTGGGTCGCCTCTCCAGAACCGCGATGGTCTGCTTTGGAAGGAAGATCGGATCGTGGTGCCAGAAGGAGTTCAAACTTTCGTCCTGGGGCACTGCCACGACCATCCAATGGCAGGGCACTTTGGGGTGGCGAAGACTCTGGAGCTACTACGACGCTCATTCTGGTGGCCAAACATGGTCAAAGACTGCGAGCGCTACGTCCAGACCTGTCCCACCTGCCAAAGGAACAAGCCCTCCAGAAGCAAGGCCTGGGGATTGTTGCGTCCATTGCCGATACCCAAACGGGCCTGGCAAATGATTGCCATGGATTTTGTGGTCGAACTCCCACCGTCTCAAGGCTACACTGCTATAATGGTGATCGTGGATCGCTTTTCAAAGATGGCTCATTTCGTGCCCTTGGAAAGAACCCCGTCGGCACCGGAGACTGCACGGATATTCATCAAGGAAGTAGTAAGGCTACATGGGATACCCGAAGACATAGTATCGGATCGGGGAGTCCAGTTCACATCTAGATTCTGGAAAGCCTTATGTGAAGCATTAGGAATCAAACTGTCACTGTCATCTGCTTACCATCCACAGACCAACGGGCAAACAGAAAGGACCAATCAAACATTGGAACAGTACCTCAGATGCTACACCTCCTATCTCCAGGACGACTGGCTAACACTGTTGCCTTCTGCAGAGTTCGCCTATAATAACTCGAGCCACTCAGCGACGGGACAATCACCGTTTTTTACCAATTTCGGATATCATCCTACGTTTCTCCCCGACCTAACGCCTGAAAGTCCGGTACCCGCATCTCAAGATGTCTTGCATTTCTTTTCTGTCAATAACAAAACGATTCAGGAGGCCATCACTAAGGCCCAAGAAGATAGTAAAAAGGCGTTCGACAGGAAGAGAAGAGGAGAGCTGTTGCTCCAGCCGGGGGATCAGGTTTGGTTGGCTACGACCAACTTGAAAATGCTGTGTCCTTCCAGGAAGTTAGGACCGAAGTACCTAGGACCATTTCCAATTAAACGGGTGATCAATGAAGTGGCCTATGAACTTGAGCTCCCGGAGTCTTTCAAAATACACCCGGTGTTCCATGTCTCTCTCCTGAAACCATCCAGACCAGATTCCTTCCCGGATCGCCAATCCAGACTTCCTGAGGCAGTCGCCATAGGTGACCAGGAGGAATATGAGGTAGAAACTATTCTCAGTTGCCGAAAGAGGGGGGGCCAGACGCAGTTCCTGATAAAATGGAAGGGTTATGGCCCTGAGGAGAATTCTTGGGTGCCCATCCAGAATGTTCACGCCCCCAGACTCATCCGGGAATTTTTTCGTGGCCACCCGCGGTGGAGAGATCAGTGGGGCTCCCGGAGGGTGCCCATAGGGGGGGGGGCAATGTCAGGGATCGCGGCATCCTGTCGGCCGGCGCATGCGCACTGGCCACGGCTCACGCCGGGACACAGGCACTAGGTCCCGGCGAGCCGTGGATGACAGGATGCCGCGCATGCGCAGTGGGACCCGCGGGCGCGCCTCGGGCGGCCAATGACAGCCCGGGGGCGCGTTCCGAGCGGCCAATGACAGTGCAGGGCGCAATATTTAAAGATGCCCTGCACTGTCAGCAATCGCCGCAAGGTCTATCTGAGTTCCTGAGTCCTGTACCTGTGTTTTTGACCCTGATTAACCCTGACTACGCTGCCTACTCCTGTGTTGACCCGGATTGTACCCGACTACTCTGCCTTCTCCCATCCTGACCCTCGGCTTGTTTTGACCTCTCTACGGACTGACTTATCCTGCTGACCCTGCGTGTGACCTGACTACTCTCCGCCTGCCGATTCTGTACCTCGCCTACCCCACGGGACCCCCGCTCGTGATCCATCCTGCTAGGTCCTGCCGTCCTCCTCACATCTGGCTCTCCCGGTACCAATACATCCCCGGAGGTTGCCCCTGCCACTGGTGGGCCTGCTCGGAGGTCGTGACCTGGTCCCGGTCTGTTTCAAGTCCATCCCCACCATCAGGGGCCCTGGTGAAAGCACAGACCGGGACTTAGACTCCACGCTTTGGGTAGGTCTGTCAAGTGGGCAGCCAGGGGCACCACCTGGCGGGTTCTAACACACAGTGATCACATGATCGGGACCTCGTACAGAGGTCCCGTCCGACGATCGGTGTTTTACTGTGTCCGGGGGACACAGCGGGCACCGGATCGCGTGGGAGCGCGCACAAGCAGGGTGCGGGGAGGCCGTTTATAAACGGCCACCCGACCCTGCAGTGCCACCGTCCGGCCGTTAATATGCAACGGCCGGTCGGGAAGTGGTTAAGGTCCTGGAGTGGCCTAGCCAGTCTCCAGACCTTAATCCGATTGAAAATCTGTGGAGGGAGCTGAAAGTTCGAGTTGCCAAATGTCAGCCACCAAACCTTAATGACTTGGAGAGGATCTGCCAAGAGGAGTGGACCAAAATCCCTCCTGAGATGTATGAAAATCTTGTGGCCAACTACAGGAAACGTCTGACCTCTGTGATTGCCAACAAGGTATTTGGCACCAAGTACTAAGTCATGTTCTGTGAAGGGGATCAAATACTTATTTCCCTCATGAACATGCAAATCAGTATATAATTTGTTAGACATGCCTTTCTTTTAATTTTTTTGTTGCTATTCTGTCTCTCAGTGTTACAATGCACCTACCATTCGATTTTTAGACTGATCATTTCTTTGTGAGTGGGCAAACATTCAAAATCTGCAGGGGATCAAATACTTATTTCCTTCACTGTATATATCAATGTACTCACATTACTCATATACCTGGCACAATTAGGTGATAGTGCACGACCCCAAAAAAGCATTTGCCATTCATGACGATATTTTACTTTCCTTTTAGTTGCCATCAGAACAATTTCAGTTACCTTAACAATAATTTTTCCTATAGGCGAAATATCACACTTGGCATTCCAGATGGATTATGCTTCAAGACATGTGCTGTGTAGACTGAGAATGAGCTCCTTAGTCACTTTTGTTGCAGTTGTTTCCTTACTCTGAGCCACAATCCTGTGCAATGTCCTTTTGTCTCGTTTGGTCGGTTGACCATGTCGACTGTGCTTGTTTATCAGGCAATATTTTCCCGAAAACTGTATATGCTGACATAACCTTTTATACTGTACATCGCAACACAGCAAATAAATTGGCAACTTCAGTCACAGAAGCACCAGCTAAGCAGGCACCAACAATTTGCCTTCTTTGAAGCTCAGAAAGTTCTGTTTACTAGCAGCATGTACAGTGAATGACGAAAGTGAGGCTTCCCACCTGTTGGCTGTGTGTCATCACAAAGCAGAAGCAAAAGAATGTTACATCACTTCGGCTTTCAAAGCAAAACATGTCGTCACATATATACAGTTGTGTTCAAAATAATAGCAGTGTGTTGAAAAAAGTGAATAAAGCTCAAAATCCTTCTAATAGCTTTTATTTCCATACACACAAATGCATTGGGAACACTACACATTCTATTCCAAATCAAAACATGAAGAAAAATATATCAAATTTGTGTTGTTTCTCTAAAAAAAAATAGCAGTGTTTGTATTCGTTTTTACAAACTCACATTCACTATATAAACTGAAAAATGTTTGAAGATTTTGATTTCCTCTTCAGCATAAGGCAGCTTGACCTCTTCAAGTATTCTGATGTATTCATACTGATCCATGATCCCTGGTATGCCATAAATAGGCCCAACATGGTAGTATGAGAAACATCCCCATATCATGATGCTTGCGCAACCATGCTTCACTGTCTTCACAGTGTACTGTGGCTTGAATTCAGTGTTTGGGGGTCGTCTGACAAATTGTCTCTGGCCACTAGACCCAAAAAGAACAATCTTACTTTCATCAGTCCACAAAATGTTGCGCCATTTCTCTTTAGGCCAGTCAATGTGCTCTTTGACAAATTGTAACCTCTTTAGCACGTCTTTTTTTCAACAGTGGGACTTTGCGGGGGCTTCTTGCAGATAGCTTGGCTTCACATAGGCGTCTTCTAATTGTAACAGTACTCACAGGTAACTTTAGACCTTCTTTGATCTTCCTGGAGCTGATTGTTGGCTGAGTCCTTGCCATTTTGGCTATTCTATCCATTCGAATGGTAGTTTTTCACTTTCTTCCACATCTTTCAGGTTTTGGTTGCCATTTTAAAGCATTTGCGATCATTTTAGCAGAGCAGCCTATCTTTTTCTGCACTTCTTTATACGTTTTCCCCTCTCCAATCAACTTTTTAATCAAGGTACGCTGTTCTTCTGAACAATGTCTGGAACGACCCATTTTCCTCAGAATTTCAGAGAGAAATGCACTGTAACCAGCATGTACAACATTTGCTGCCTTCCTTCCTTCCTTAAATAAGTGCAATAATTGCCACCTGTTTTTCAAAGAATGAATGACCTCACTAATAGAACTCCACACTGCTATTATTTTGATAGTGATTCAATTACACAGAATCGGCAGCATGCATGTCATGACTGTTGGGTCTGTTGGATTTCTATTACTCTACTACACCTGCTAGTAAATTATTTGCCATGTAGAAATATCATTTCTACCAAAAACAGTGATTGATCAGGTTAGTGATGTCTGACTGCTATTATTTTGAACACAACTGTACATATAGATTCCATAGTTTGGAGTACAACACAGGACATGGGTTCCTCCCCTTTTTTCTTTATGATCTCCTTACTGCTTGCTACAGAACTGGAGCCCCACAAAGTGGTCTAGACTGCATGGGGGAGGGGGGTACTGGGGGCAGTTCCCAGCAAACCTTTTTCTGGTGTCTAATCATCTGAAGGTAGTGACATAAATTTATGTTTGAAGAGTTTCACAAGTTATTGCATAACATATTTTATGTAAAACATTAAACTTGTGTTTTTGCTGTAGGTATGACTTCTTCATAATAAGTCAGTCTGTAAGACAAGGCACAGTGTCTCCAACACACTACAACGTTGTATATGACACCGGCTCCCTGAAGCCAGACCACATGCAGAGACTGACATACAAAATGTGCCATTTGTACTACAACTGGCCAGTAAGTACCTTAGGTGTGTGCGTTAATTTTAATGCTTTTGTTGTTATTCTGTCTGCATTTTAATTGTATATTCTTTTTCCTTTTCAACCCAGGGAGTTATTAGAGTGCCAGCTCCTTGTCAGTATGCCCATAAACTGGCGTTTCTGGTTGGACAGAGTGTACACAGAGAACCACATCTGTCACTTTCTAACCAGCTTTACTACTTGTAGAAGAAATCTAAATATTTTCTTATGTTCAATGCTTTATAACAATAACATGACAGTTTAGTCATAGGTTAGTGTGCGTTCAGTACTGAGATTTAGCAACTTTGTTAAGGCAGGTATGCCATTTTTCAGTTGTAATTGTTATAAATAATGATACACTTTCTCTGGCATACAAGCCACACCCTTTCTTGCTTGAGAAGTGTTTGTGTTGTCATCTCAAGGTATAATATAGGCAATATTACTACATGAGCAACTAAATGCGAGTAGGCATTGATTAGCCACCCGCAGATTATCATGGGAACCCCCACTGGGGTTCTCACATCTAACCACAGTGCAAGTGTATTCGCTGGTGTGAATTCACCCTAAATCTGACAATTCAGTTATCAAAATTTGGCCACTCAAGTAGGTCCAACTTTCAGTGTATTCTGTCATTGGCATATGCCATGCCATGTCCCAACAGGGGGCGTTTCCTCCATCCACCTGGTTCCTGTGGATCGAGGAATCTGTTATTATTATTATTTTTGTTCAGTCTGCTGACTTCTTGAAAAAAAAAAAACTGTATTAGGTTAGCTTTAGTTTATCCAGTCACATGCTAGCAAAAATAAGAACTTTTCCTTGGACATTATTGGGTTTTCAAAGTGAATATAGATTCACTTTATTTACCAACAGTCACTTCACAAAGGGAACAGTCTTTACTCCATTAGAAAGCGAAGCCCACTGTATTCTGTTGTACTGCAGAAGATTTGTGATACCAATAGTTTACTAGCCATGTCGTGTGTGTATCAAGGAAAATACATTGGCCTTCCTCCATGGTAAACGTGTAACTCTGAAAAGGTGTGTCAGATGTGTGCACATCAGAAGGCCAATAAAATATATGTTCCCTAATTATGGCTTTGGCATATAATTACGGTCATGTTTTTCATTTGCATATAAGATTGGTACATTGATATTCTTCTATCTAAATATAACCTGATCATAAAATATATGGTCTTTTCATTATTCGTTTGTTGCAGTAAACACAGTTACCTGTCTGCAATGTAATTTGAAGGTAATAATCGCCTGTATTTACTAATGTTTACTTTGCAAAGAATACCCATTAAAATGCACCTAAAAATTTAAAAACTGTATTTTTACCTTCACATGAATAAAGTCACTACAACTTCATCTCATTCACGAAGTAAAATTTCTCTGTTAGTGAATGAGGGGAAGCTGTAGTAATTCAATCATCCAGTCCTGTGCATGTAAAAATCCTGTTTTTGTTTTTTAATTTCCATGATTCTGTATTTTTCACAAAGTTAAATTATTTTTGTATGTTTTACTTTATTCACAATAATAAGTGAAAATAATTTAGCCCTGTGGACTCATATGTTTTTGTATTCATGCAGTTGTGTCCTTTATTTTGCACTTGCAATAAAAGTTGATTTACATTGTGGTTATTTATTGCTTTTAAAGTTTATGCATGCAAACTTTTATGGGCATTTTTTTATGCCTAGCATAAATCTTCCAGTGCTTTCCCGCACCCAAGTATTTGTAGGTGCCATGTACTGCTACTATACAAGTGAATAGTGGTTTGTGGTCTTACTTTTGTAAATGCCTTTGCTTCTTTGCATTGGTATTTGTCTGTGCATGGATGTCCAACATATTTTTCAAACATGAAACTTCTACATACGGAAAATATATCAAGACACACATGAGTGGGTAAATGGAGGTTCAAAAAAGCATCTTCATGTACAAGAATACAGCAAGGTGCACCCATTCACTGGTTGTGCAGGCTGTACACAGCATCTTGGGTGGGTGGGGAAAAGTGCCAGTACATTAACATTAGGCATAAAAAATGCCTATAAAGCCTGTTTGCAGAGATTTTTTTTATTTGAAATTTTTTTCCATTTTTAACATTAGTCTTTCATTGCTTTTATGTAGCTGAAAATATAAAAAAAAAAAAGCAATGCAACATAAAAATAAAGTTTTATTTATAAACTAGTGTTATGCCAAATACAGGGAGGCTCTTTAACCACTTTAAGACCAGCCACTGCAATAAAACGTTTGCAGGGCGGCACGGCTGCGCAAAAGCACATTTTAAAATGTGCTATTGCAAAACAGGTAGGGGGCGCGCGCGAGGCGCGCCACCGACCTACCTGTGTCACCAATCGCGGCTTCGGATGTCAGTCACCGGGTCACGGTCAGTCATTACCGGCGATTAGCGGCAAACACTGACAGAGAACAGGGCTGCATTGTTTACACACAGCTCTGCTCTTTGTCAGTTCCCTGTCAGCTCCTGACAAGCTGATCGGGATAGAAAAGTTTATCTGTCCCGATCAGCGTGTCTCCCTGCAGTACACACCCCTGCCCCCTAGTAAAACACTTCCCTCATAATAACCCTGTCATTGAATACAAATGTTAACCCCTTCCTCCCCAGTGCCATTAGTACAGTGTCAGTATTTTTTTTTTCTTGCACTGATCACTGTATTGGTGTCACTGGGGATGTCAGTGACCCCAAGTCAGTTCCCCCCCAGTGTCAGAATGTCCTCTGCAGTCCTGCCATAAGTCGCTGATCGCCGCCATAAGTCACTGATCGCCGCCATTATTAGTATAAATAAAAATCCCAGTATCTTTCCCGCCATTTGTAAACACTATAACTTTCACGTAAACCAATTAATTTACACGTAGTGTTGTTTTTTTTATTACAGACATGTTGCAGAATGCATTTTGGCCGAAATTTATGATGAAATTTTATTTTAAAATTTTTTACTGGATATGTTTTATAGCAAAAAGTCCAAAATAGTGTTTTTTTTTCTCAAAATTGTCAGCCTTTTTTTTTATAGCGCAAAAAGAAAAACCGCACAGGCGATCAAATACCACCGAAAGAAAGCTCAATTTGTGGGGAAAAAAGGACATAAATTTAATTTGGGTGCAGTGTCAGTTAAAGTATTGCAGCGACGTAACACAAACCGCTTCCTGACCTCCCTATAGCAGAAATACTGCTACAGGGCGGCATGGGTGCGCAAAATCACATATATACATGATTTGCGCTCCCGTGGTTTTCATGCCCCTCCCAGATAGCATCAGATTGCCCGTCAGTACACCAGTCATCACATTTAACCCCTTCATTGCCAGGACACGCTCATGTACAATAAACCTCCATTGCTAGTATAGTGTCTGAACGGGTCAATATCTTTGATCAGATCAGCACTATACCAGCGTTCACATTAGTATAGCTTCCCCAAAAACGCAACGTTAGCGGGATCAGCCCCGGCACCTGCCAGCACCTGTGTTTAGCCCCTATGCTTACCCCCCCCCCCTTCTCCCCCAGCAAGTGCAGTGTCAGTAGGTCACTGTAACTTGATACATTGCACACAAAACCGCCGTGTTCGCAGAATCAGGCCTGATCTGTGTTAGCACTTGCCGGCAAATTTGATGACTCTCATATGCAGCAGAATGCCAGTACTAGTGCCACTCTACCTTTTGGTGAACTGGCGAGTACCAGCGGTCTAGTACATCTTGGTCTTTCACATACCGCCTTGATTTTTGGCGCTTTTTTTCACGGAATATCTGTATGCATTGATTGCGGATCAAAGCAATTTATATGCACAACAATTTATCGCTGCCAATCCAAATTCAAACCTTGCCAGACCATTCGCATGGAAACTCATTACAGTTTTCAAATTTACATTTTTTTGGGGCCTAACCCTCAACATGGGCATTACTAAAAGAAATGAATTGCAGTTGTGTTGGTCCGCAGAACCGATTCATCATATGCCCGTGTTCTCTGCTGCCATAGCCAGGCATAGATATGAGAGTATAATGTGTTTTATGCATTTCAACAATACACTCTGTCATTCTCGGGGTGATCCCGATTTTGACTGGCTCCACAAAATTCAGCCCCTCGCAAATTACCTTAACCAAAAATTTGCAGATGTCTATACTCCCCAGAAAAACATCTGCGTTGATGAGTCCCTCGTTAATTTTTCTGGCCGCCTTGCATTCAAACAATTTCTCCCCTGCAAGCGTGCCAGATATGGGGTCAAGATGTAGAAGACCTGTGAAAGGACAAGAGGCTATACTTATAAGTTTCGGATTTACGAGGGAAAAGATAGTCACGTGGAGCCCCCCCGGATGCCCAGACTACATGGGGAGCAGTGACAAGATAGTTTGGTACTTGGTGTCATCCGTTTTCCATATGGGGTACCACTTATACGTGGACAATTTTTATTCAAGCGTGCCACTATATAGACTTTTGTTCAATCTTGGAACTGGCGCTTGTGAAAAATGGTGACCTAATGTGTGCCCACCATTAGAAGTTGGTGGACACAGGGTGGTATATTCTAATGGTGGGCATACCGCACACTTTTTCTGGCAGAGATTTCTTCTCATTTTTGTCATTCAATCCACAGGCTGCATACAAAAAAAAAAGAGCATAGTCTATATACCCAACAAGGACCAGCGACGTACTGGTACATCACTGGACTTTGAATGGTTATACCAGGATGATGCCTACAGCTGCAGGCATCATCCTGGTATCGTTTTTTTCAGCCGGCGATCGGCTTTCATGTAAGTGCAATCCTAGTAGCTAATTAGCTGCAGGGTTGCTTTTACAAGCAGTGGGATAGATGCCCCCCCTCCCCCGCTGCCTTCCACGGCCTTCTCGGGCAGTTTTGTGCCATCGGGGGGAACCTGAGAATGCAGCCGGTGTTTCTGCCAGCTGACCATAGAGCTGATTGGAGACCAGAATGGTGCCAATCATCTCTATAGCCTAAGAATTCGGAAGCTACAAGCATTTCATCACTTCAGTTTCGCAGGATATAAACAGCGCCATTTGTAAATTGGGAAAGCATCTGATCTCACCAATTTTGGTTTGATTAGATAATGTAAGGGCAGAGGAGATATCTAGAGTCTGATAGACCCCAGATTTCTCAAAAAAGAATATATGACAATACCCATTGAAGTTATAGGGGATATTTGCATTTCTTGTTATAGCATTAGAAGTGATCAAAGCAAAAAAAAAAAATGAAAGGTACAAATGTAAAAATAATAAAAAAGAATCAAAAGAACAAAAAAAAAAATCGCCCCTTTCAAGGCACAAGCCTTGACCCTGTGTCGGTATGTAAACAGCGGTTGCACCATGCATGTGAGGTATTGCCGTGAACGTCAGATCAAGGGCAGTAATTCTAAAACTAGACCTCCTCTGTAAATCTAAAATGGAGGCTTTTAAAGCGTTGCCTATGGATATTAAAAACATTTGCAGATTGTCGCCATTGCACGGGGCATGCGCAGTTTTAAAGCATTTCATGTTTGGTATCTATTTACTCGGCATACCATTATCTTTTAGATTTTATGAAATAATTGACCAATATATTGTGTTTTTGTGCATTAAAAGTAAAGTGTATTTTTTTTTTAAATTTGCTTTTGAAAAATCGCTGCACGAGTACTATGTGCCATAAAAAAATTGTAGTACCCGCCATTTTATTCACTAGGGTGTCTGCTTTAAAAAAATATATGTTTGGGGGTTTAAATTAATTTCCTAGCAAAAAATACTGATTTGTTTCATGTGAACAAAAAGTGTCAGAAAAGGCTTGATCTTCAGGTGGTTAGAAGAGTGAGTGATGTGGGGCATAAACTTCTAATGCTGGGCATAAAACACCCCCACCCCCAAAACGACCCCTTTTTGGAAAGTAGACACCCCAAACTATTTGCTGAGAGGTATGTTGAATCAATAGAAGAATTTATTTTTTTACAAGTTTCTGGAAAATGACAAAAAAAATATAATTTTTTTTTTTTACACAAAATTGTCACTTAAATGATTTACTGCTCACACATGCCATGGGTATATGTGGAATTACTCCCAAAATACATTCTGCTACTTCTCCCGAGTATGGGGGGTACCACATGTGAGAGACATTTTGGCAGTCTAGCCAAGCACAGGACCCCAAAATCCAATAAGCAACTATAGGCTTTTAAAGGGCTTCATTTCCTCATTACACTTCCTGACTACCTATCACAGTTTTGGAGGCCCAAACATGCCAGGATAGCACCTAACCCCCCCCCCCCCCCCCCCAAATGACCCCTTTTTGGAAAGTAGACACCCCAAGGAATTTGATAAAAAAGCACGGTAAGTATTTTGCAGATCTCATTTGTTGCCACAAGTTTTTGGAAAATGAAAAAAAAACAAACATTTTTTTTTTCTATTTCAAAACCTTGTGAGAAAAAATGAGATCTGCAAAATACTCACTATGCCTCTTTTTAAATTCCTTGGAGTGTCTACTTTCCAGAAAGGGGTAATTTGGGGGGGGGGGGGGGTTGGTGCTATCCTGGCATGTTTGGGCCTTTGAAACTGTGATAGGTAGTGAGGAAGTGTAATGAGGAAGTTATGCACCTTCAGGCTTTCAAAGTGGTCATTGGATTTCAGGCTCCTGTATGTGGCTAGGCTCCCAAAAAGTCTCACACATGTGGTATCCCCATACTTGGTAGAAGTAGCAGAATGTATTTTGGGGTGTAATTCCACATATACCCATGGCTTGTGCGAGAAATAAATCATTTAAAATGACAAAAATGTTTGTCATTTTCCAGAAACTTGAGAATCATTTTCTGCACTTCTTTATATGGTTTCCCCTCTCCAATCAACTTTATAATCAAGGTACGCTGTTCTTCTGAACAATGTCTGGAACGACCCATTTTCCTCAGAATTTCAGAGAAATGCACTGTAACCAGCATGTACAACATTTGCTGCCTTCCTTCCTTAAATAAGGGCAATAATTGCCACCTGTTTTTCAAAGAATGAATGACCTCACTAATAGAACTCCACACTGGTATTATTTTGAACATGCCCCTTTCAATTAGTGATTCAATTACACAGAATCGGCAGCATGCATGTCATGACTGTTGGGTCTGTTGGATTTCTATTACTCTACTACACCTGCTAGTAAATTATTTGCCATGTAAAAATATCATTTCTACCAAAAACAGTGATTGATCAGGTTAGTGATGTTTGAATATGACACTTATTAAATGTTATATTGCTCATGCATGCCATGGGTATTTGTGGAACAACACCACAAAACACAGTCTTCTACTTCTCCCGAGTATGGGGATACATGTTAGAGACTTTGGCAGCCTAGCTAAATACAAGCCCCCAAAATCCAATGACCATCTCCAGGCTTTCAAAGGGCCAGGATAGTACAAACACCCCCCAAATGACCCCTTTTTGGTAAGTAGACACCCCAAGGAATTTGATAAGAGACATGGTTAGTATTTTACAGATATTTTTTGTCACAGGGTTTTGAAAAAAAAATACATTTTTTGTTTTCTCTCCATTTTCCAAAAACATGGCAACAAATTATATCTGCAAAACACTCACCATGTCTCTTAGTAAATACCTTGGAGTGTCTTCTTTCCAAAAAGGGGTAATTTGAAGGGGTTGCTTCTACTATCATGGCATTTCAGGGCCAACGTTAGAAGCTTATGCCACACATCACCCAGTTTGAAGACCAAGCCTTTTCTGACACTTTGTTCACATGAAAATTTTGCTAGAAAATTACTTTGAACCCCAAACATTATATATTTTTTAATGCAGAGGCCCTAGAGAATAAAACGGTGGGTGTTGAAATTTTTTACATCAGACTATTTGCGCAGCGATTTGACAAACGCAAATCTTTTGGGAAACATGCACTTTTTAGAATTTTAATGCACAAAAACACAATATATTACCCAATTGTTTGATAACATATAAAAGATGAGTAGATACCAAACATGACATTCTTTAAAATTGCGCATGCCTGTGCAATGGCAACAACGTACATACATTCTATTTTTCGATAGGCGACGTTTTAAAAGCCTTTACAGGTCACCAATTTATATTAACGCAGGAAGTCTAGTGCTAGAATTTCTGCCTTTGATCTGTCGTTTGCAGCGATATCTCACATGCATAGTGCAACCACTGTTTACATATTGGCACGGGGTCAATGCTTGTGCATGCTGGTGCACTCGCGCAGGGGGGCAAGGGTATTTTTTTTCTATTTAGTTATTTTGATTTTTTTTTTATTATTTTTCATTGTCCCTTTCATTTATTTTTTATATGCTATTACAGGGAATGCAAATATCCCCTATAACTTCAATGGGCATTGTCATATATTATTTTTTTAAAAATCTGGGGTCTATCAGATAACGATACCAGGATGACGCCTGTAGCTGTAGGCATCTTCCCGGTATAAACACTCAAAGTCCAGCGACATACCAGTACATTGCTGGTCCATGTTGGGCATATATGTAACCGCAGAGAACACAGGCATACGATGAATTGGCTCTGTGGATCAACATGACCGCAATTCATTCTTTTCTGTAATGCCCATGTTGAGGATTAGGCCCAAAAGAGTTTTAAATTCAGAAACCGTGATAGGTTTCCATGCGTATTGTCTGGCAAGAGCTGAAGTTGGGTGGGCAGCTATGTATTGTGCGTATAATTTGCCTTGGCCCACAATCAATTGATACAAATCTTTCGTGAAAAACAGCAGAGGGGCTAAATGCTAGTGCTGGCAGCGAACGGGACTGATCCTGTTAACTCTGTTTTTGTGGGCACTATACAAAGGAGGCACTAGTATAGTTCTGTTCATGATCAATATATTGATCCGTACAAACACTGAGCTAGTAATTGCTGTGATCAGCGACCTATAGCATGAGTGCGCTAGTGTGCAGGCAATCTAACGCTAGCTGACCCTGGCTGGGAGAGATGCTTACTGACCCTGATGCTATCTGATGTCCCTAGTGGCAGGAATAACAGTGATCACTGCAAAATACTATACACCGCGTTCCAAATTATTATGCAAATTCTATTTAATTGTCACAAAGATTAAATATTTTGTTTTTCAGTTTAACTCATGGATGGCATTGTGTGTCAGGGCTCTTTTGATCACTGAAAACAATCTCAGACACCTGTGATAATTAGATTGGCCGGTGAGCCCAATTTAAGGAAAAACTACTAAAGGAGGGTGTTTCACATTATTAAGCAGAGCACCATTTTCAAGCAATATGGGGAAGAAACAGGATCTCTCTGCTGCTGAAAAGAGTGAAATAGTTCAATGCCTTGGACGAGGTATGAAAACATTAGATATTTCATGAAAACTTAAACATGATCATCGCACTATTAAGAGATTTGTAGCTGATTCAGAGTATAGACGTGTTCGTGCAGATAAAGGCACATTGAGGAATATTTCTGCCAGATCCATGCATTGGATCAAGAGAACAGCTGGTAAAATACCATTACATAGCAGCAAACAGATATTTGAAGCTGCTGGTGCCTCTGGAGTCCCACGGACATCAAGGTAAAGAGTCCTTCAGAGTCTTGCAACTGTGCATAAACCTTCTATTCGGCCACCAATAACCAATGCTCACAAGCAGAAACGGCTGCATTGGGCAGAAAAATACATGAAGACTAATTTTCAAACAGTCCTGTTCACTGATGAGTGCCGTGCAACCCTGTATGATCCATATGGATATAGTGGGTGGACGGCCACCGTGTTCCAACAAGGCTGCGACATCAGCAAGGCGGTGGTGGAGTCATGTTTTGGGCCGGAATCAAGGGAACAGAGCTGGTCGGCCCCTTTAGGGTCCCCGAAGGTGTAAAGATGACCTCTGCAAAGTATGTGGAGTTTATGACTGGCCACTTTCTTCCCTGGTACAGAAGGAAGAACTATGCTTTCCGTAATAAAATCATCTTCATGCATGACAATGCACCATCTCATGCTGCAAAGAATACCTCTGCAACAATGGCTGCTATGGAGATAAAAGGAGAGAAAGTCATGGTGTGGCCTCCATCCTCCCCTGACCTCAATCCTATTGAGAACCTTTGGAGCATCCTCAAGCAAAAGATCTATGAGGGTGGGAGGCAGTTTACATCCAAACAGCAGCTCTGGGAGGCTATTCTGACATCTTGCAAACAAATTCAAGCAGAAACTGTCCAAAAACTCACAAGTTCAATGGATGCAAGACTTGTGAAGCTGCTATCAAATATGGGGTCCTATGTTAAAATGTTAAAAGTTTGATTGAAATAGCTTTTGATTTCAGTAAATATGCTGCAAACACAACAAATGACAATTTTCAGTTCTTTACAACCTATAAAGTGTTTCGAAACTTACTGTGCGTAATAATTTGGAACAGTGCATTGTAAGTTTTTTATGTTTAACAAAAATACTGTTATCATTAGGTTTGTTCAATAAAATTTGAATTGTACTCTTAATAGTTGATAATTGATGTAAATAACAGCCAGCATAATTCTCATGTTATTTAGGTAAATGAGAAAAATATAATTTGCATAATAATTTGGAACACGGTGTATACTGACACTACTAATGGCAGTGCTGGGTGACAGGGTGGTCAAAGGGTTAATAGGGGCGATCAAAGGGTTAAATGTGCTAATCTAACGCATGCGTGTAAAATGTAGTGGTGCTTTTACTCAGTGCTGTGTTCTCTATTCTCCATGGGTGGAGGGGAGGGGGGGGCAGTGAGAGGCGCACAAAAAACAAAATAGGAAGTGACACATGATTATATCGCTTTGCCAGGAAATGTTGCTCGCCTGCAAAATGCGGGTAAGCGATTGGCAAGTAGTTTAAAAAAAAAAACCTTATAAAACATTTTTTTTACTTCTCAATATGGTTTTTCTTTTTTTACATTTTATTTTTTTTTAATACTTTTATCAGAATAGTACCATGTTACCATAGAGAAACAAAAGCCAAATCTGACACATTCCATGCAAAACCCCCAAAATGGACTGAACAAAGTTATTGGCACCTTCTCAAAATTGTAAAACATAATTGCATTCCAAGTTAGTGATGCTCTTGTGATTTGTAATTAAACTCACCTGTATCAATTACCAGGAGATGACAATATATAAATCGCACCACGGCAACCAGTTAAAATGCTGAAAATTGACTCAAGGTTTCTTCTGTGTGCCACATGGTTGCTTTGCTGCTTCAGGCACTGGGTGTCTTGACCATGTGCATGACATGAAATCTGAAGACTACCAAAGAATTCTGGGGTGCAATGTAGGGCCCAGTGTCATAAAGTTGAGTCTCCGTCAGAGGTCATGGGTCTTATAGCAGGACAATGACCCAAAGCACACATCAAAAGGCACCCAGAAATGGTTTAAGACAAAGCTCTGGAGAGCACTTAACTTGTCGGCAATGAGTCCAAATCTCAATCCCGTAGAGCACCTGTGGAGAGATCTCAAAAAAGCAGTTGGGAGAAGGAACCCTTCCAATCTGAGAGACCTGGAGCAGTTAGCGAAAGAAGAGTTCCCCAAAATGCAATTAAGGAGGTGTAAGAAACTCATTGATGGTTACAGGAAGCTATTGATTTATTTTTTCCAAGGGGTTTGCTACCAAATATTAAATTGAGAGTGCCAATAATTTTGTCCAGTACATTTTTGGGGGTTTTGTTTGGAATGTGTCAGATTTGGCTTTTTGTTTCTCCTCTTTTTTGTGTCATGCCTAAACATTTGAAATTGCAACAGTTTTCTGGTCAAAGTGATGCATTATCTGACAGTAATGCAGGGGTGCTAATGTTTTTGGCCATGTACTGACATCTTCTGACGTGGTTTGAATGTTAAAGCTGAATAAAATGAAACTGAAGAATTTGTGCAAAATATCAAATTTTATTTATATAAAATAATTTACACATCAAATGTACACATGCACACGCCCACACAACACTTTAATCACATTTAGGCCAATATTTGAATTTTATAACTCTAGCACAATATATGTACACTTGAATACACTATGAGGGGAGCGTTTAATTGTAAACCTTCATCTTACAAAACAAGGCAGTCTGAAAATCATGTATAAAGAGTAAAAACAACTTACAAATGGACTGTACTTATAAAATAGTAACAGGAATTTTTGCAGTGATGATGCAGCTGAGGATGCCAATCTGAAATGTAGATATGGTATCATCACATTAGTTTGTACTAATAATTATTATTAATGTAAAATGATTTACTTGGCTGTGAAGAATACCAGTTCAAGACTGCGAATCATTCATAACAACAGACAAGGGCTGACTGGACTATACATGAAAATCAGAGAATATAGTGTTCTGGATTTCCCATTTCTGTAAAGGTTCAGCTGGTCATTGACCTCATCAATCACAAATAATACAATTAGAATACGACTGGATGCACACAAAACCTACAAAGAATATAATCTGTACATCTAGAGAACATTACAAATCATTGTGCATCAAGTAAGGCAAAAACATCAAGGCTGCATATAAACTAGTAGCTTCAGTATTGGGCCAGCCATTGTTTTTGTACTTTTCCTTTAGGTTGTAATGCCTGTAAGGGACATTATCACACATAAAGCCTTCCAAAGTGTTATTTTCAGCCAATTTGAGGATTTTAGGGTTCTCCTGTTATATGTTGCGATTTAAAAGTGCAAGGATATAAATTACCTTACACTTTAGTAGGTGGAGTGTTATGACTGCTCAGATAACTCATTTAACTGCCCCAAGCTTTTTTAATAGTTTTTTCCCTTTCGAGAGTAGACCTTTTTTCTTCTTTGAAGAACGTTCTCTGCTTCTCATCGGGCTCCCAGTGCCCATAGAAGATGGTGGAGACACAGAATGAAGATGAACTGTTGGAGAAGGTGCTCTTCTGGGTGTACTTGTGTTCTCAGAAGGGACCTATAGAGCAAATGATCCACAAAGTTACTACGTTAAAATGTATGTTTAGCTGCCGATTCTTCTTGCAATGTTACTTGCAGAGGAAAACTTCCAAGAATTGCAAGAACTGAGTATGTTACCAGCATCTTTGGTGGGGAAGCCAAAGATCAGTTGGCAATCTCCCATGAGTTTGGCAAGCATGTGTGGTTTAAGGCAATATAGTGCTGTGGTACAGATCCTAGTTTGGACCTGTATTTGCATTCCTTTTGGTAAAGACTAAGAGCAGAAACTAAATTTAATGTTATTAGTAGATTAGAAGGGTAGTCACACAGCTAGACTAACTTGAGCCTTAATTGGAATCAATAAGATTAAAGCACCTCTTTCACATGCAAGTTTTCACATCAATCATTATTGGCACAGCACATCAATAATGAAATCATAACCCTAATACTGGAGGCAATTATGTTTTTAAATGTTAAGTGTAATAGAAAAAAAACTTGCTGCACATCATATGTTAATAAAGAGGACTCCAATCTTAATCTGATTCAAAATCAAGGTCAGTATCTAATACTTGGGGAAAAAAATGAATCAAACATCCCATTGGTACACACCTGAAGATACCATGGTTTGGTTGTATGTAGAGCATTGAGTAGCAGAGCTGTATGTTTCAGACCTGCATATTATACTGTGTTCAAGAAGTATAGGTAACATGCCTATAATGGCATTATTTAAATGGATGCGTAACTGAGAAGACATTTTGAAAAATGTTTCATTAGCTAGGAATAGATTCTGTAGAATTGCATTGAAACATACACCTCACAGATGCTTATGCTTTAGATAACAGAAAATGTCAATGATGTTTTCTCATATATGAGAGGCTTGTAACATTCATAATTAAATGTATAAAGTTTTTATACACTTTGAAAGACTAAAAGGTTAGATTTTGATCACCTATAATACACACTGGCTTTAATTTTCTCATACACTATTAACACATTTGGGTGGGAAGGAGAGTTGAAGGATTGTTGCTGATCAGGGAAGGTAAAGAACAGCACATGCATATTTCAAAAATAGTTCTCAAGAAAGTGTCAGTAACCGTTGCCTAGGTGGTTTCAGTTAAAAGGTATAAAAACTTTGTGCCTATGTTACAAACTTCTCTCATACATTGTTTTGTGTGCTTTGCCTTTTTTGAAGTTGTTCCTTCACTTGGTTTATAGCACAAACCAATGGTATCTTCAGTTGTTCACTTACGTGAAGGCTATACTGCCTCATTAAGGTGTGAAATGTACACTCTTCTTCTGTTCCAAAGTAGATGAGCAAGGACAAAACAGAAAATATAGCAGTGATGACACAAAAAAAATTAATGAAAAAAATAATTATAAAAGTGGGTTTCAGTTAATTTTAAAACAAAATGACATTAAATGATGTAGTCCAATTATACCTTAATATCCAGGCATAACAAACAAACAATAATAGATATGTAATGCTAAGAACAACAGACGTGTTTAACTTAAAAACAAAATTTGGTTGCTATGATATGATCACTATTAGCTGTCACAAGTTAGTATCAGCATGGGACTTGGTTAAATAAAAAAAATTTAATCTGCTAGATGATTGTACCTTTTATATGGTTGATCGGCACAGAATACATAAAGATAAACAACTTACAGTGTAATAACATATATTTTTTTTTAAATGCCATTCCTAAGTCTGGATTTTTTGCTTTTCCTGCAAGCCAGATGTCCTACAACAGGCTGCTGCTTGCAATATACTGACCCTACACTGCAATGAGTAGGCCCCACATGCAATACCTTCCCAGCATATACCGGAGCCACTGTATACAGAGGATGCTGGTATCCGATCTCCTGCCTTATAGTGCCTGCATAAATCTAGCCATGGCACCTGCTGGACAGAAGAGGAGCAGTGTGGTATATAGAACCTATACAGAGACAAGTGACTACTGAACATCAATGCTGTGGGAGAGAGTTGGGCTATTTTGTACCCACTAAAACCAATGATGGGACACCATTCTTCTCAGTGACGGTAGCCATAAGTCACCACTTCTACTACACACCTGTGGGGAACACCAATCATGAGGCACTATTCCACCCACTGACATCAATCATGGAGCATTATTTTGCCCACTGAGATCAATGATGAGGTATTATTTCTCTATGTGCTGACCACTCACACGGCAATTTTTTTATTTCCACTGACCACATTCTGGTCCCTCGGCAGTCAGATAGTGAACTGGTCCATTGTTTAGAAAGTTTTAAGGCTCCCCTTCTTTAAACAACACCTTGAGAATGTAATCAAATGTATAGATCAGTTTCACTGCCATTTTAGTACTACCGGTATATTAACCTAAAAAAGCTAACAGTGTAAAAAATAAAAAGGGATTAAAAAAAAAAAATGTAAATCTCCTTTTTGTTTGAATACCTTGTATAATTAAATGGAAGGTTCTTTGCAGCACAACCCACCTGTTGCCTTCCTAAGTGGGCAGGCTTCATCCCAAGCCCCAACTGGATTTTAAGCAGTAATATACTGAAGTTATAAAAAAAAAATTAGTTTAAATTTACCCTATAATAAACTTTATAAATCAAAAGTGCAGCGCTAGAGGAAAATCACAATATGAAAATTAAATGTATATACATCATAAATAGACAGTTCATTAGGTGTATATAAATCATTAAATAGTTCATTAGGTGACTTGAAGTGACTTCAGGTGCTCTCATGTGACTTTGTCCTCCTATGAGTAAGGTGCTGTGATATAAAGTGTGATAAGAATGCGCACTCATCAGAACGCACAATTTAATGAGTGTTTTGTTATATTTTTCTTGATGTCATCTGCCAATCTGGATAATATCTGGAGTCCGGTATATTCCCTCCTGTGGTCCTGGGTGCTGTTAATGGAACATCAAGGTGGTCCGGAGCTCCCCTCAGGAGATAGCTTTGGTACTGCCCTCTGGAGATTGTAAAAGCTCCCTCTCCGATGGTTAGGTGGGTAGCTGCGAATTAATACTCCCCAGGGGAGTCAAAGCAGAGACATCTCCATAGTGTAGTAATATATAGCATTTATTGAGGTATATGCCAGTATCCTTATAAAAAGGAGCAGGTTAAAAACAATGTGGACTGACCGTCCAGAGTGTAAGATGGCCGCCGGAGCTCCACGATGCTCCGGCGGCGTGGCGTCACGGCGTTGTTGGCTCCTACGTGTTTCGTGCCAAAATATACCGGACTCCAGATATCCAGATTGGCAGATGACATCAAGAAAAATATAACAAAACGCTCATTAACCACTTCCAGACTGGACACTTTTACCCCCTTCCTGACCAGGGCAATTTTCAGCTTTTAGCACTATCACACTTTGAATGACAATTGCGCGGTCATGCAACACTGTACCCAAATGAATTTTTTACCATTTGTTTTAGATAGATAAAGCTTTATTTTGGTGGTATTTATTCACCACTGGGATTTGTATTTTTTTTGCTATGTAAATGAAATGTCCAAAAAAATTTTAAAAAAGTGTTTTTTTTATAAAATTTTGCAAATAAATAATATTTCATCATAAATCTTAGCCAAAATTTATTCCGTTATCTTTTTAGTAAAAAAAAAAAAAAATCCAAATTAGTTTATAAGCAAAAATTATAATTTTTAAACATTTTTTTTACATTTTTATTTTATTTTTTTATATTATTATTTTTTTTTTATTTTTTACATACTGTCACCCTAGCAGTACAGTGTCACCATGGTGACACTGTACTACTTGTGAGGGGTGATAAAGATTTTTTATTTTTTTTACACTGATTGCTTTTACACCCATATAGGATATAAAAGCAATCATTTCTCTTTCTCTCTGTGTGCATTCCTGCACTCATTGAGAAATACAGAGTGAGCTGTGATTGGTCACAGCTTGTCACATGGTACAAGGCTGTTGTGAATAGCCTTGTACCATGTGACCTCTGTGATCATTCACAGATTTCACACATAGTAAGCATTGATGTCAGAAGTGACATCTTGCTTACTACTTTGCATGTGATCACTGATTGGCCAATCAGTGATCACATGATCGGGACCTCGTACAATCGGTGTTTCACTGTGTCCGGAGGACACAGCGGGCACCGGATCGCGGTGCTGCGCGCTCCCAGGGAGCGCGCACAAGCAGGGTGCGGAGAGGCCGTTTATAGACGGCCACCCGACCCTGCATTGCCACCGTACGTACGTTTATATACAACGGCCGGTCGGGAAGTGGTTAAATTGTGCGTTCTGGTGAGTGCGCATTCTTATCGCACTTTATATCACAGCACCTTCCTCATAGGACAAAGTCACATGAGAGCACCTGAAGTCACTTCAAGTCACCTAATGAACTATTTAATGATGTATATACACCTAATGAACTGTCTATTTATGATGTATATACATTTAATTTTCATATTGTGATTTTCCTCTAGCGCTGCACTTTTGATTTATATTGTCTTTTAGAGGTTTTTTATGGTTACCTGGTGCACAGCTGCTATACTTTTTATGTGCGCTCACATATATTTACCTTATTGATTGTTCTATAATAAACTTTATCGGCAAGTGGCACTGCAGGTGAAATATGCTAATGCAGCTGTCTCTACAAAAACAAACAGGACTGTTGGGTATGGTTTCCAAGGCTGACCGACACGGTCAATACTAACAGATTCCTCCATCCACACAAATCAGGTGAATGGTGGAATCCTCTCACCGGGACTTATGCTGACAGCAGCACCCACCACTGTCAGAATACACTCATCAGTAGCTGCAGCCACTTATTGTCTGAAAGCTTTTAGACATGTCCCTTCAACAGAAGTTGAATAAATAATCAACTTCTGTTGAGAGAGGTAGGCTACATACTTAACAAAATTTCGATCAGTGTATGGCCAGCTTAACTCCATGGAAATCGACTTTAGCTGTGCGTTGACTAAATTACATTCAAACACTGGGTAACTTTTAAAGTGGTCGTAAGCTCCACTTTTTTTATTGATACCTACAGGTAAGCCTATAATAACTTGTAAGTACAGTACATATCTCCTAAATGTGCACCGTTTAGGAGATATTTACTTTAGTAGCAGCCGGAGAAGTCACCAGTGCATGCGCACTGCACTTTCAGTGGATGGCTTACTGTCCATTGAGAGAACTGTGCCACAGCCGACATCATTGTGGTTCCTCAATTCAAACGGCCAGAGCCCATAAACCTGGAAGGAAGGCCATGTGAAGATGGAAGCCCTGTCAGTGGTGACAGTGCGCCACTGGAGGGCTTCATTATAAGGTAAGTGTGTCATAATGTGCTAGTATGCATTGTGACATTATCTTGCATTGGTCCACTTTTATTTTTCTTTTGTGCGGTTTACTACCGCTTTAAAGTGGTTCTAAGGTCTAAAGGTTTTTTACCTTAATGCATTTTCTGTATCAAGGTAAAAAACCTCCCCACTACCTGTCCTTTTCACCCTCATCCATAAACATTTACTTGGCTCCTGTGACTGCCACAGCACTTCTCCCCTCACTTCCTGCTGTAACAGGAGAAAATGAGGGCAGCAGTGCCAAGGCTGCTGCTGCTGTCAGCCAAATTCCTGTGAAGAGATAGTGGGCACATGGCTTACCTGCACTGTATGTGTCTATAGTCACATAGAGTGGTTCTCTGGAACACGCACTCACATGTGTCTTCTTAGAACTGGCTTGCTAAGGGGGCACCCAAAGTAAGAACAAGCTGACAACACTGGCGGGGGACTGCCAGAAGAGAAGGTAAAAGGACTTCTGTGTGCAATACAGGTGCACGAAGCAGGAGTGACCTCTTTTTTGTTTTAAACCAAAAAATATAGCCTTTAATATCACTTTAAGGAAACCTAAAATCTTATATTCAGTAACACTTTTTTCTAATTATAATAGACACATTGAGGACAACAACTTACTCTTTTAACTTTAGTCCGAAGTGGTGTATCTGGAGGGTATCTAGATGGTGCATCAGAAAGGTAAACTTCAACATCATCAGGCACTTCTTCCAGAAAGTTAGAAGGGACAAGGCCTTTGTGTCCATTCAGCTCTCCCTGTATGTACAATTAGCAGTGTTTTACTATGCACGCAGTATACAGCTCTTTCACAAAATTGCGAGAACAGGAAACTCTATTTCCTATTACAAGACTTTTAATAAACCACATTATATCATAAAAATTATTTACCACCTCAATACTGGACACTTTCACCCCCTTACTGCCCAGGACAATTTTCAGATTTCAGCACTGTCACACTTTGCATGACAGTGATAATAATAGGGGATTTTAACTACTCAGGGTAAAATTTTAAAAACCTACTACAGGACAATTTTATGGTAGAGTTCATAGAGGCCCCAACTAGGAATGATGCTCTGCTGGACCTGGTAATCTCAAACCATGCAGAGCTTATTACGAATGTCCATATAAAAGAACATTTGGGTAGCAGTGACCATAATAAAAACTCAACTTTAAGAGAGCTAGTTTTCCAAGTCTGAGAGCTGCTCTCCAAGGCTTAGACTGATAGAGAATATTGGCATCAATGAACACAGCACAGAAATGGGAGTTCTTCAAAAAGACTTTATGTGAATACACTGCAAAATATGTTCCCATGAGTAACAAGTTTAAAGGGCTAAAAATCAAACCTATGTGACATAGTTAAAAAAGCTATAGATAATAAGAAAAGAGCTTTTATTAAATATAACAATGAAGGAACGCTATCATCGTTTAAACATCACAAAGAATATAACAGAATATGCAAAAAGGAAATTATGGCTGCAAAAATTTAAAACAACAGATTGCAAAACAAACAAACCCCTGAAAATTCTTCAAATATATTAATAGTAAAATGGTTCAGTCTGAGCATGTAGGCCCTTTACAAAATAATCTGGAGTGGGTGACTGGGGACAAAGAGAAGGCAAAATGTATTAAATACCTTCTTCAGCTCTGTGTATACAAAGGAGCATGGGGAGCTCTTGTCCATAATGGGCATGCTATTGACACAGCTCCAGATGATCCACATTAGCTCACAACTGATATGATCCAGAAATATTTAGAATAAAGTACCTGGCCCGAATGGCATGCACTCACGGGTCCTTAAAGAATTGAGCTCTGTTATTTCAAAGCCATTGTTTCTAATTATTAGGGACTCTTTAATGACTGGCATAGTACCACTGGATTAGCGTAAGGCCAATGTGGTGCCAGTATTTAAAAAGGGGTCAAAATTTTTACCAAGTAATTATAGACTTGTTAGATTAACATCTATAGTTGGGAAGATTAACACCACATGTACGAGTTCTTGCTGGAAATAATATTTTGCACAGCCATCCAAAGCAGTGTGCCTGAGCTGACAGGGAGGAGAACTGTTAGTAGACAAAACAGTTTTCCCCATCGGAGATCCTTGGTCATCACCGTGCGCTGGCGAGTAATCAACAGCATGCATATCATGGCTGTTGGTTTTCTATTACTCTACTACACCTACTAGTAAATTACTTGCCATGTAAAAATATAATTTATACGAAAACAGCAATTGATCTGGTTAGTGATATTGGGCAGCTATTATTTTGAACACAACTGTATGTGAGACTTTCACAGCTTAGCCACACAGAGGGGCCCAAAATCCAAGGAGCACCTTTGGGATTTTAAGGGCATAAATTACACATCTGATTTACTGACTACCTATCACATTTAACCCCAAAACACATTCTGCTACTCCTACCATATCACATTTAAATCCCAAAACACATTATACTACTCCTCCCTAGTATGGCGATACCAAATCTCTGACTTTTTCACTGTCTGGTCTGATTATATACTGGACATTGTATCTTGTGTATCACACATCTCAACCAACTGTTTAAAAACCAATGTACTGTAATGGTCACCTCTATAGTCGTCAGGGAAAATAGTGTAGTGTAGCGTCATCTATAGCAGTCCCAATTCCTATAAACCAAGCAAGTCTAACTTACTGGTACATGACTACCGCAGGAATGCAAATTCACTGGCGTCGTGTCTCACAGGAAAGTACTTAGGGGGTGTGCAGATGGGTTAGTTCAGGCTGCAGGCAGATATATGGTCAGCAAAGAGGCAAAGGATCGGTCCAGGCAGTAGGCAGAAATGTCATAAAACAGGCCAGGGTTAGTGCAGACAGAGTCAACACTGAACTGGTGTGGTGATCAAGGACAATATGACTGGCGTGGCAGTGATCAGAGACACAGTAACTGGTGTGTCGGTGACTAGGGAAAATATGATTGGTCCAATGGTAATTAGGGACACTGTGTGTGGGTGGCAGTGATTAGGGATACTCTGAGTGGACTGCGGTGATTGGGGACACTGTGAGCGGGTAGTTGTGATAAAGGACACTGACTGGGGCAACAATGATTAGGAACAATGTGAGTGGGTGGCTGTGATTAGAGACACTGAATGGGTGACAGTGATCTAGAACACAGATTGGTGCGGTGGTGATTAGGGACACCGTGTACTGTAGTGATTAGGGACACTAAGTAGGTAGCAGTAATTACAGACACTGACTGGTGCAGCTATGATTAGGGACACTGAGTGAACTGCAGTGATTCAGAACACTGAGAGTGGACTTCAGTGATTAGGAACACTATGAGTTGGTGGCGGTGGTTAGGGACACTGTGAGTGGGTGACGGTGATAAGGGAAACTGACTGGTGCGGCGGTGATTAGGAACACTGAGTGAGTGGACTACAGTGTATCGGGACACTGCGAGTTGGTGGGGGTTACTAGGTATGGGTGTGAGTAAGTGACAGTTATTAGGGACATTGGCTGGTGTGGCGGTGATTAGAGACACTCTGAGTGGACTGCGGTGATTAGGGACACTGAGTGGATGGTGGTCATAAGGTACACTGACTGGTGCAGCAGTGATTAGGAACACTGTGGGTGGGTGGCGGTGATTAGTAACAGTGAGTGGATGGCAGTGATAAGAGACTGGCTAACGTGGCGGTGATTTGGAGCACTGTAAGTGGGTGGCAGTCATTCGGAACACTGAATAGATAGCTGTGATTAGGAACACTGGCTGGTGCGGCTGTGCATAAGGACACTTAGTGGACTGCAGTGATTTAGGGCACTGTTAGTGGCTGGGGGGGGGATTAGGAACAGTGAGTGGACTGCTGTGATTAAAGACACTGAGTGGGTGGTGGTCATAAGAGACACTGACTGGTGCAGTGGTGATTAGGAACACTGTGAGTGATGGCGGTGATAAGAGACACTAGCTAGTGCGGCAGTGATTAGGGACACTGTGAGTGGATGACAATGATTTGGGACACTGAGTAGGTAGCAGTGATTAGGGACACTGACTGGTGCGGCAGTGATTAGGGACACTGTGGTTTGGTGGGGGTGATCAAAGACACTGATTAGTGGTGGTCAGTGGGGACACTATAAGTGGGTAGCAGTGATTAGGGATGCTGTGAGTGGGTGGGGGAGATTGGGGATACTGTGAGTGGACTGTGGTGATGACACTGACTGGTGCGGCGGTAATTACGGATACTGACAATCAGCACTTATAATGGTGACATTGTACTGCTGTTCCAGTGATCAGTAATAATGGCTGGCAGCATTGACATACAGTGAAAGAAGAGCAGTCAGCCATTGTACATGATCACCGCCACAGTGGTACAATGTCACTATAGTAACATTTCACTTTCTCTGGTGAACATATGTAAAAAAAATGTTTTTTTCACTAGACCAGTGCAGTGTCACCATAGTGACACTGTACTACTCTGGGGGGGTGATCAGTGAGTGGGTGGCCCCTACCTACTCACAATGTCCATAATTGTGGCCATCCACTCACATTGTCCTTAATCGCTGCCACACGAGCCAAAGTTCCTAATCACCGCCACACCACTCGTTGTCCCTTATGACCACCACCCACTCACAGTGTTACTAATCACTGCCACACCAGTCAGTGTCCCAAATAACAGTGAAACAAAATTTCATCACAGTGCATTACATGGAAATCTGTGAACATCACTCATTGATGCAATGTATCTAAAAATGTATGTTAGGGCATATACTGTAAACCCTTATGGGTTGTTTCAGGTATAGACCTAAAAGATAACTTCGCTTTGTAAAAAAAAAAATAAATGCACATAATATTGCAGGTAAAAAATATGCATTTATTATTTACTTATACTGCAGCCTGAAAAGCATTGCACCTGTGATAATTGGATTGAGAAATTAATTGAGAACTACAAGGTGTCTGCCCTAGTGGAAGAAGGGGCTTGTAGTTCATTAATTCACAAATCTGTGTGAATGAAACAAAGTGGCTGTGTGATCAAAGCACCACACAGCCACACTGTTTTTAAAATTGTGACAGCAAATGCAAGGATCCCCTGCCAGCTGTCACAGTGGGGGATCGGAGGGGGCTGCAGGGACAGGAGCATATAATTTCTGCTCAGGATAAGGCTTATGTTAGATTTACAGGTTAAAGGTGAATGCCTATTCTTTATATGTGATATTTTTTCTTTCAGGTGAGTGGTAAATGTGTGACACAATAATAGTGTTTTTGTACTTACAGTAAAATCTTTTTTTCTTGAAGTCCATTAAAGAACTTGGGAAATCATTGACTGTAGGATTATACTTTTGCCTAACAGAATACGACACCCTTTCAAACAAAAAAAATTATCCAGCTTAGAATAGCCCCTCTCACTAAACAGATTGCCTCTTTTTTGTAGCAAAGCAATACCAAGAGCATGATCATAAACACAGAGGGGTGGGATCTATATTTTTCAATAAGCTCTAAAAAAAGAATTTTACAATTAATAAAAAAAATTCTATTTTCTTTCTTGTCCATTGGGGGACACAAGAAGTCGTTCATTTTTTGGGACATTATACACAGTCTAAACAAAGGGTATGCTACACATAAAACACATGCTAACAAATTTAAGAATAAACAAAAGAACTTGGGACTTCCTGCAGCTCAACAAGCTGCCTAAAAGACAATACACTTGAAGCTGACATCAAGAGGCTTGAACATCCACCTAGCAGAACACAGAGAACGTGTGAACAGTAGGAGGTCTTGGAAATCTGGGAAACTAGCCTGATGTCCAAAATGCATTCACAAATCTAGTAGAGTGTGCTCTGACAGAATAAAGTGGAACCCTATCCATAAGGCCATAAGCTAAGCTCAGATAATGGTCTGTCTGAGCCATTGAGAAATGGTAAAAATGAGAAGCTGGTTCATTTTTTCAAGGATGACCTGGAATGATAAACGAAGAAGGGACTGAGTGATAGACTCTTCAGGCCTGAACCACATCTAGACATTAGCAGAAATGTTCCTTATGAATGGACAGAGGAATGACATCCTGATTGAGGTGATGGCTGCAAGGAACATCACTTCATGAGTAAGAATGGAGAGGGTAATATTCCTGATGGTTTGTAAGCACTGTCTTTGAAGTGATCAGAAAACCAAATGTAGGTCACAGGGAAACCACATGGGAGACATCCTGAACAAAGGGTCTTAATCAAATAGTGGACAGCCAATTGTCTCTGGAAAAAAGTAGCAAAATAGAGACCTAACTCTTAATGGTGTTGAGGGCCTAATACTGGTCCAAAACCCATCTTTAGACAGGATTGGATTTGTCCCAAGGAAAACTACCCAGGGTGAAAGCTTCACACCACATGAAGTATATCTTCCAAATACAATAACAGATCTTGCAATACTTAGACTTCATAGCTATTAACACTTCAGGAATAACAGATTTAGAAATGCTTCTCTCCCACAGGACCTGGACTTGAACAGCCATGCTGTTAAAGTCAGCGACCTTGAAAAAGGATGGTAAATTAGTCCTTGAGTGTCAGGGATCTCCACGATACCCGCAGCGATGGTTCCGGCGCAGGCGCAGTGCGCCGCCCTGTGCAGGGACGCGGGCACTAGGTCCGGGCCGGCCGCGGCTTTCGAGTTCACGCATGCGCAGTAGAAGCCGCGGCTGCCCGCTGGGCACCAATGGCAGCGCAGGGCGCGATATTTAAACGACCCTGAGCTGTCATTCGGTGCCTTCTGGTCTTATCCTGTATCCTGAACCTGTTTCTAGTAAGTTGCTGACCCGGATTGTACCTGACCACTGCTGTATTCTCCTGCCCAGACCCTTGCTTTGCCTGACCTCTCTCCTGGATGCCCCCTATTGGACCTGACGTACTGTTGCTGACCTGGCGTGTGACCCGACTATTCTCTGCCCGCTGCTTTGTACCATACCGTCCCCATCGTTACCGACCCGGCTTGCCTGACTTTGCACTTGCTCAGCCATCCATCCCTTTCAACGGGGTCTCCAGACCTCCTCATATCAGGCTCTCTCCCGTGGGAGCCCCTGGCGAATACCCCTACCACTGGCGGGTATCCTCAGTAGGCACGACCTGTTCCCGGGTACTCCAAGTCCATCCCCACCATCAGGGGCCCTGGTGAACAAGTACTCTGGGGCTTAGACTCCGTGCGCTGGGGACGCCTGATTAGTGGTGTCGCCGGGCAGTCCCTTACAGTACCAGAAGGCCATGACTGAGCCTAGAGGAGGGCCCTCCCCACTGGAAGAAATTTGCAGGCATCTATCTAACTTGACGCAGGCCGTAGCAGCCTTGCAGGACAAATGTATGCAGCTGGAAAACCGCTTCCAGACCTGCTCCATATCTGACCCAGCCCCACAGGCCCTGGTTTCCGCACCCCCGGCCGCACTTGAGCCAGCGTCAGGGGCCTCCGCCCCACTACCCATGGCGGAACCCCGAGTACCCTTACCGGAGCGTTTCCACGGGGACCGCACACGCTTCAGGTCATTCCGTGAATCCTGCCTCCTATTTTTTGAACTTCAACCCCGTACCTTTCTGACTGAATCAGTGAAGGTAGGATTTATAATCTCACTGTTGCAGGGTGAACCCCAAGATTGGGCCCATCGGCTAAGGGGAAATAATGACCCTCACCTGACAACAGTCAATGATTTCTTTGAAGCAATGGCCATCCTATATGATGACCCGCAGCGGGCAGCCTCTGCCGAAGCAATCTTATACACACTCCGACAGGGCCGTCGGGTGGCAGATGAATACACCTCAGAATTTAGGCGTTGGATGGGGGACACACGCTGGAACGAGTTTCCCTTGCTGCACCAGTTCCGCATGGGGCTATCAGAACCCCTAAAGGATGAGCTGGCCCGGGTAGAGGTTCCCTAGTCATTAAAGGACCTAATTGCCCTGACGATAAAGATTGACCGAAGACTGCGGGAACGCAGGTTTGAGAGGTCCGGCCAGGGTCGCGGAAACAACTGGGGTCCATTCCAAGGCCCCAGCCAACCACCCAGACCAAGTATCCAGAATCCTCTTCCAGGAGATGTTCAAGAACCCATGCAACTAGGCCTGGCTCGGCCCAAATTATCGCCAGAAGAACGCCAGCGGAGACGCTCTCAGAACCTCTGCCTCTACTGTGGGGAAGCCGTTCATATGGTACGATCCTGCCCTCAGAAAATGAGTAAGTGTACCTCTTTTTCTTCTTTGTCTATTGGCAATGTCAGTCCTTCCCAATACTTAGTTGTGCCCCTCTCCTTTCAGCTTCCAGAAAGGACCGTGGAAGTGACAGCCATAATTGATTCGGGGGCATGCAGTTGTTTCCTGGATTTAGACTTTGCTCGCCAGCAGAAAATTCCCCTCCAACCCAGAAAGAGGGGTTTTAACATATTTTTGGCCGATGGCTCCCAGATAAAATCAGGAGTGGTTAATCAGGAAACTCCCCCCATTGCCACTACCATTGCCAACCTACACCGGGAATTTCTCCGCCTGGATGCCATTGCGTCACTTCTTTTCCCAGTCATTTTGGGGCTCCCATAGTTACGGGCCCATAACCCCCAAATTGACTGGGAGACCGGGTCAATCTTGTTCCCTTCCCCATACTGTCAGGAACACTGTCGCACTTCGGGCCCGGCAGGCCCCCGGGTCCTCCTATGCTCCGAGGGGGACTCTGATCTAAAACAGGTTATTCCCGCAGCATATCATGAATTCCTGGACGTATTCAGTAAACGGGGAGCAGATACTCTGCCCCCCCACTGCCCGTATGACTGTCCCATTGACCTGTTACCCGGCTCCGAGATTCCTTTTGGGCGAATTTTTCCCCTATCTGAACTTGAATTGGGGGCCCTGAAGGAATATATAGAGGACAGTCTCCAGAAGGGGTTCATCCGTCCCTCCACTTCACCAGCAGGGGCGGGGATCTTCTTCGTGGAAAAAAAAGACAAGTCTCTGAGACCATGTATTGAGTACCGGGAGCTGAACAGGGTCACGATTAAAAATCGTTACCCATTACCATTGGTACCAGAGTTATTTCAGAGCCTGAAGGCTGCGGTCATATTTACTAAACTTGATCTAAGGGGGGCGTACAACCTAGTTCGCATAAGGGAGGGGGACGAGTGGAAAACGGTGTTCCGTACCCGTTTTGGGCACTTTGAATACCTGGTTATGCCATTTGGGCTGTGCAATGCGCCAGCCACATTTCAACATTTTGTAAATGATATTTTCAGGGATTACCTGGACATTTTTGTTATCGTTTACCTGGACGATATACTGATTTTCTCATCCTCCCTGAAGGATCACAGGATACATGTGGCAAGGGTGTTGGGGCGGTTGCGTCAGCATGGGTTATACGCCAAGGCAGATAAGTGTTGCTTTGAGCAATCTAGCATTACGTTCCTGGGGTTGATTATCTCCACCGCGGGGGTCGCAATGGACCCTCAGAAAGTCTCTGCAATTTTGGAGTGGCCTGTACCCGCGGACAAAAAGGGCGTCCAGCGGTTTATCGGGTTTGCCAATTTTTACCGGACGTTCATTAAAAACGTCTCGGGTCTGGTCTCCCCCATAACTCAGTTAACCAAGCTTGAAACCCGGTTCAGTTGGACGCCGGAGGCTCAGGAAGCCTTTGAGGCCTTGAAGAAGCTCTTTACCTTGGCACCCATACTGGGCCATCCAGACACTGCCCTGCCATACATCTTGGAAGTAGACGCATCGGAGAATGCGGTGGGGTCCATCCTGTCCCAGCGAAAGGGCACCAAAGAATTACTCCATCCCGTAGCGTTCTTCTCGAGGAAACTTACCCCAGCCGAGAAGAATTACGATATTGGCGATCGGGAGTTGTTAGCCATCAAAACAGCACTCGAAGAATGGAGGTACCTGCTAGAAGGTGCCTCGCACCCCATCTTGATCTTCACAGATCACAAGAATCTCAAGTATCTGAGGACCGCCAAACGTTTACGCCCACGGCAGGCGAGATGGGCACTGTTCTTCTCCAGGTTCACTTTTCACATCACGTACAGGCCCGGATCTAAAAATACGAAACCTGATGCACTATCACGCATGTTTGAGGACTCCAAAGAAGAACCAGTACCTGACACTATTCTGTCTTCAGGAAATTTCTTGGCGCTCCAGACGGACCTTCGGTCCAAGCTATTGGAGGCATCCACGGCCGCGTCAATCCCAGTGGGGGTGTCCCTCCAGAGCAAGGGGGGACTCCTATGGAAGGATGGGTTGGTCATGGTCCCTGAAGAGGTCCGAACCCTTGTCTTGGGACATTGCCATGACCACCCGATGGCAGGACACTTTGGCCCAGCCAAGACCCTGGAGCTCCTCCAACTCTCCTTTTGGTGGCCGGGTATGGCCAAGGATTGTAAGCTCTATGTAAGATCCTGTACCATCTGCCAGAAAAACAAGCCATCGAGGAGCAAGGCTTGGGGACTGCTGCGGCCTTTGCCGATTCCTGAACGACCTTGGCAAAGAATCGCGATGGACTTTATAGTCGAGCTCCCACCGTCCCAAGAACACACCGCGATCTTTGTGGTCATTGATCGATTATAGAAGATGGCTCAATTCGTACCATTAAGGAAGACTCCGTCTGCGTCCGAGACTGCGCGAATATTCAGCCAAGAAATCGTAAGACTACATGGAGTCCCGGAGGACATTGTCTCTGATCGAGGGGTTAAATTCACATCTAGATTTTGGAGGGCCCTGTGCAAGGCCCTGGATATCAAGTTATCCCTCTCCTCTGCTTTCCACCCTCAGACCAACGGACAGACCGAGAGGACCAACCAGACCCTAGAACAATACTTGCGTTGCTACACGTCCTTCCTTCAGGATAATTGGTTACCACTTTTACCATTAGCGGAATTTGCATATAACAACGCAAGCCATTCAGCAACAGGGCAATCTCCATTCTTTTCGAACTACGGATTTCACCCTGTCTTTCTCCCTGATTTGGTCTCTGAATGCCCAGTTCCGGCGACACAAGACGCATTAACCTTCTTCTCCTCGAACAACAAAGTACTACAGGAAGCCATCGCTCGGGCCCAGGAGGACAACAAGAATGCGTGTAACAAGAAACGAAGGGGGGATCTAGTGCTGCAGCCTGGGGATAAGGTATGGTTGGCAACAACCAACTTGAGAATGCTTTGTCCCTCGAAGAAATTGGGACCTAAATTTGTGGGGCCTTTTTGTGTGAAGCGAATGATCAACGAGGTGACATATGAACCTATCCTTCCTGAAACATTCAAAATTCATCCAGTTTTCCACGTGTCCTTACTTAAACCAGTGATCCCTTCCCAGAACGAGAATCCAGACCTCCGGAGGCTATAACGGTGGAGGGACAAGAAGAATTTGAGGTGGAAACAATCATGAAGTGCCGAAGAAGGGGGGGCCAGACCCAATTTCTTATCAAATGGAAGGGCTATGGCCCTGAGGACAATTCTTGGGAACCAGCCCATAATGTCCATGCACCCAGACTTGTCCGGAGGTTTCTTCGTGACCACCCGTGGTGGAGAGATCGGGTGGGCATCCGGAGGTTGCCCGTAGGGGGGGGCAATGTCAGGGATCTCCACGATCCCCGCAGCGATGGTCCCGGCGCAGGCGCAGTGCGCCGCCCTGTGCAGGGACGCGGGCACTAGGTCCGGGCCGGCCGCGGCGTTCGAGTTCGCGCATGCGCAGTAGAAGTCGTGGCTGCCTGCTGGGCACCAATGGCAGCGCAGGGCGCAATATTTAAACGACCCTGAGCTGTCATTCGGTGCCTTCTGGTCTTATCCTGCATCCTGTATCCTGAACCTGTTTCTAGTAAGTTGCTGACCCGGATTGTACCTGACCACTGCTGTATTCTCCTGCCCAGACCCTTGCTTTGCCTGACCTCTCTCCTGGATGCCCCCTATTGGACCTGACGTACTGTTGCTGACCTGGCGTGTGACCCGACTATTCTCTGCCCGCTGCTTTGTACCATACCGTCCCCATCGTTAGCGACCCGGCTTGCCTGACTTTGCACTTGCTCAGCCATCCATCCCTTTCAACGGGATCTCCAGACCTCCTCATATCAGGCTCTCTCCCGTGGGAGCCCCTGGCGAATACCCCTACCACTGGCGGGTATCCTCAGTAGGCACGACCTAGTCCCGGGGTACTCCAAGTCCATCCCCACCATCAGGGGCCCTGGTGAACAAGTACTCTGGGGCTTAGACTCCGTGCGCTGGGAACGCCTGATTAGTGGTGTCCCTTACAGTACCAGAAGGCCATGACTGAGCCTAGAGGAGGGCCCTCCCCACTGGAAGAAATTTGCAGGCATCTATCTAACTTGACGCAGGCCGTAGCAGCCTTGCAGGACGCCTGATTAGTGGAGTGCTAGTGGTGTCGCCGGGCAGTCCCTTACATTGAGAGAGAAGATCTGGGAGTGTCTGCCAGGTTTTACAAGATTGGAGTACCACATCCACCTGAGCCATTCCAAAACTATTAGTATCACCATATTGCCCTCCATCTAAATCCTGTGAAGCAGATGGCGTTTCAAGGGGGTAAAAGTATACATTAGGTTACTAGAGTATTCCTTGAGACAAATCTGCTCAGTTTGCTCTTGGACTAGAATGTCCACAGCTTATATCCCGTAAGGATGTACACAGGAACACATTTTGATGTAGGAACCACACCCCTGGGCACTGACAGTTGAAAAAGTCTGCCTGCCCATTTTTTGAAGAAAAGAAAATTGCATAATGTATGGCCTATCTAAGAGATGTCAAAGCACAGAATGAGCAGCTTCTCTACAAATTGAGTTATTAATTATTAACTTTTTGTGTTGTTTACAAATATCTGGATTGTATTTGTTTACACTTTTTAACATCAGAAAAGATTGTTTAGTCTTTTCCCTTTATAAGGCCCCATTCACACCTGCAGCATCCATGAACGCGCGTACGCTGCCAAAAATGCACCAAAACGAGCACTTTTCTTGCAATGCCATTATTTCTTAACCGGTTCCCGCCCGGCCTATGGCACAAAGGCGGCCAGCAAAACACCTCATCCTTCTGGAAGGACGCACAGCGCTCCTGTCTCTCGTCGGCTGTGTCCCATGGACACAGTGCATCCTTGATGAGGGTAACAGCCAATAAAATTGTCCTATCACAGCCGATCACAACTATAAACAAATAGCGGTAACTTGCTGTTACCGCTTCTCACACACGGATCCTGTGTGAGGAAAAGAAGGGGAACAGTGAGTTACAGCTATCAGTATTGTGTACCACACTACCGATTGCCTTCACACCTCCCTGATTGCCTGTCACAACTGCCCATCAGTGTACTGGTCACAGCTGCCCATCAACCTACCAGTCGCCATCCCATCAACCTACCTGTCGCCAGCCCATCAGTGTACCTGTCGCCAGCCCATCAGCATTCCTGGTACCTGCTGCCAGTCCATCAGCATACCTGTCGCAGGCCCATCAGTGTACCTGTTGCCAGCCCATCAACCTACCTGTCGCCAGCCCATCAGTGTACCTGTCACCAGTCCATCAGCGTACCTGTCACTAGCCCATCAGCATTCCTGGTACCTGTCGCTAGTCTGTCAGTGCACCTGTCAGCACAGCCCATCACATACCTGTCATCACAGCCCATTAGTGTACCTGTCATACAGCCCATCACATACCTGTCAGCACAGCTCATCAGTGTACATATCATACAGCACATCATGTTCCTGTCAGCACAACCCAGACGCTCTGAAGACCAGGCAACAACTAGCAGCGCCAACGTACCAATACCATTACACCCAAATGGTCAGTCAGCAAATGCCAACAGAGCTAGACCCCAGGATGACAGGCCCAGTACCAGCACTGGAATATCATGCCAGACCCCAAGAGTCAGGGCACAAACATACCTCCCAGATGCTCTGGCAAACCCTCTGTGGCTGCCTTCCAGCTCAGGTTCAGCTACAATCCACCCTTTCCCCGCACAACCAGGCATGCAACCCAACACAGAAAATTTTTCCCCAATTGATTTTTTTAATTTATTTTTCCCTGATAATTTCCTTCAATCAATTGTAGATCAAACCTATTTGCCCAACAGTATATCACAGACAACCCCAATTCATGCTATGCCCGTCCATTCAAGTGGAGATGGCTAACAGTAGAGGAGCTTAAATTGTTTTTGGGTCTTGCGGTCAACATGGGGCTTACAAAAAAAAAATTGAATTACATTCATATTGGTCCACCCAACCCATCCATCCATCACATTCCCATCTTTTCATCTGTAATGTCCAGGTTATGTTATGACATGATAATGCGCTTCCTGCATTTCAGTGATAATTCCCAGTGCCCTCCCCGAGATCAGCCAGGCTATGACAAACTGTATAAAATTCGCCCCATAATTAATTTTTTTTTTAGAATATCTGTGTGGACAAATCTCTTGTCCACTTTACTGGCCGGCTGGGATTCAAGCAATATATTCCCAGTAAAAGGGCCAGGTATGGACTGAAGCTCAACAAGCTGTGTGAAAGTGCCACGGGATATGTGCATGCCTTTCACGAGTATGAAGGCAAAGACTCCCAGCTCAAGCCCCCTGGGTGCCCAACCTACATTGGCACAAGTGGAAAAATTGTCTGGGACCTGGCCTTTCCACTTTTCCAAAAGGGGTTTCACATCTACCTAGACAATTATTATACAAGCCTGCCCCTTTTCCGCCACCTGTACCTTGAAAAAACGATGGCCTGCGGTACCACCCGAACAAACAGGAAGGGCTTCTCACAAAACTTAGTTAACACAATTCTACAAAGAGGAGAATCTGCAAGTCTTAGGAACGAGGAAGTGCTGGCCGTGAAGTGGAGGGATAGGAGAGATGTTTATGCCCTGTCCACTAACCATAATGACATCATGGTGGAAATTCATAGAAGACAAGGTCCCATCCAAAAGCCAGAGTGTATCTACAATTATAATCAATTCATGGGGGGGGGGGGGTATTTAAACGATCAGATGCTGCAGCCATATTTATCAACAAGGAAGTCGCTCTACTGGTACAAAAAAGTTGCAATATACTTTTTACACATATAATGCATACATCACAAAAATCAATGGAAATACCTACCCCCTTCCTCAAATTCATACAAGATGTCATCACTGCCCTAATCTATCAGCAAGGATCTCCAACACAAACCATTCACTCCGATTGTGTCAGCAGACTTCATGAATGTCATTTCCCTGAGTATTCCACCATCAGAAACAGGAAGAAGACGCCAAAAAAAATTGAAGGTATGCAACAGATGAGGAGTTAGGAGAGACACTAGTTTTCATTGTTCCCAATGTCCCTCCCAACTAGGCCAATGCATCGGAGACTTCTTCAGACGTTATCACACTTTAGTAAGATATTAGTTCCTCATATTTTTAACAGCCTGCAATTTCCCCATTTTTATTATCTGTGCTGATCTTTTGCCTACTGCCTTGATTGACCATGCCTCTGCCTTCCACCTTAACTGACCCTGGCCTGTTTACCGACAATGCTTCTGCTTGCCGTCTGAATTGCTTCTAAACCACATTTCTGTCTTCCACCGGAACTGACCATGGCTTGTTTATCAGCTATGCTTCTGACTGCCGTCTGGATTATCAACCATGTTTATGCCTTCTTCCTGGAATGACCTCGGCCTGTTAAATCGACAGTGTTTTTTGCCTGGTGCTTGGATTGATCTTTTGCCCTGCTACTGCAGTAGTGGGATTCAAGATAACACAGGGGTCTCACACGTGAGGGGCTTCAGAATAGAGAAAAAAGTTTTTGGTTTTCTCTGGGTTTTGTAATTCCCGATACAGGATCTGTTTGTCCGGAGGCTTTAAAGAGATTGGGTGGGACGAAGCCTCTACCCCTGTGCCCCGGTCCTATCTGACCAAGGCCCAAAGCCTGATGTTGCTGCCTGGACCAATACTTTGTGATGATCATATATCTGCCTGCATTGACCCAGGACTTTTTATAGACCATGTTCTTGCCTGTTGCCTGGACCAATACTTTGGCTGTGCTGACCATATCTCCTCTTGCTACCTGTACTGACCCAAGACTTTTTCAGACCATGTTCCTGCCTGCTGCCTGGACCAATACTTTGGCTGTGCTAATCATATGTCTGCTTGCTGCCTGTACTGACCTAGGACTTTTTATGGACCATGATCCTGCCTGTTGCCTAGACCAATACTTTGGCTGTGCTGACCATATCTCCTTTTGCTACCTGTACTGACCCAAGACTTTTTCAGACCATGTTCCTGTCTGCTGCCTGGACCAATACTTTGGCTGTGCTAATCATATCTCTGCTTGCTGCCTGTACTGACCTAGGACTTTTTATGGACCATGTTCCTGCCTGTTGCCTAGACCAATACTTTGGCTGTGCTGACCATATCTCCTTTTGCTACCTGTACTTACCCAAGACTTTTTCAGACCATGTTCCTGTCTGCTGCCTGGACCAATACTTTGTCTGTGCTGACCATATCTCTGCCTGCTGCCTGTACTGACCCAGGACTTTTTATGGACCATGTTTCTTCCTTCTGCCTGGATCTCAGTCTGCTGCCTGTTCTGACCCTGGCTTGTTTATCCACCATATTCCTGCCTGCTGCCTGGTCGAATCCTGTGGCTGTTGCCTGCTTCCTGGTCGAATACTCTCCTAAAACCGCAGGTAATCTTTTGCTTATCCTTTCTTTAGCTAGGCTGTGAAAAAGTCTCACAAGTGGTATTGTCTTGTTTAGGAGGGAGTAGTAAAATTTATTTTTGAGCATAGAGGAAATATCCTATAAATTGACAACTTTGTGTAAAAAAAATACTTTTCATTTTCTTTCCACATTTTCTAAAAACTTGTGGAAAAAAATTACATGTTCAAAAGACTCATTATGCCTCAAAGAATATATTTTGGAGTGTTTTCTTTCCAAAATGTAATTATTTTGTTTGTTTTTCCATTGTACTGGTGCCTGGGGCCTTCAAAACTGTGATACGTAGTCAGGAAATTAGATGTGTAATTTATGCCCCTTTTATGCTCCTAGAATGCATGAAGGTGCTACTTGGATTTTGGATCTCGGTATGTGGCCAAGCTGCGGAAAAGTCTCACACATGTGGTATCACCATATTCGGAAGGAGTAGCAGGATGCATTTTGGGGCATAATTCTTTGTATGTACATGCTGTGTGTTAGAAATATCTTATAAATTGACAACTGTTTGTGGAAAAAAAAAAAAAAATTTCATTTTTCTTTCCACATTTTCTAAAAACTTTTGGACGAAAATAACACATTCAAAAGACTCATTATGCCTGATAGAATATACCTTGGAATGTTTGCTTTCCAAAATGGGGTCATTTTGTGGGTGTTTCTATCGTCCTTGTGCTCCAGGGCCTTCACAACTGCGATAGGCAATCAGGAAATTAGATGTGTAATTTATGCCACTTCTATGCTCCTACAACCTGTAAAGGTACTACTTGGACTTTGGGTCTCTGTATGTGGCTAGGTTGTGGAAATGTCTCACACATGTGCAATTGCAAGTATGTCTATGCCAGGTGTGAGAAATAACTTTATTTTGACAATTATGTGTGAAAAAAAAATAATTTCTTCATTTTCCAAAGAATTGTGGGAAAAAATTACAACTTCAAAAAACATACCATGTCCTTTACTAAATACTTTGGGCTATTTTCCAAAAAGGGTTCTTTTGGGGGCTATTTGTACTTTCCTAGCATGTTAGGGCCTCAAGAACTGAAATAGGCCATCAGTGCTTCAGGTATGATCAATTTGCAATGATTGGCGCCATAGCTTGTAGACTCTATAACTTTCACAAAGACTAAATAATATACACTGAATTGGTTTTTTTTTACCTGTATCCTGTGTTCCTGTTTCTGCCTGACTTGTTGCCGACCCTGCCTGATCCTGACCTCTGCTGACTTCTCCTGTTTGATCCCTGGCTTGTGACCCTGACCATTCTCTGCCAGACCCTCTGCACCGCGCTGCCCGTGAGTTACTGAACCCAGCTTGTGACCCCAACCACTCTCCCGCCTGTTCCTGGTACTCCGTTTGCTACTGACCCAGCCTGCCTGACGACTCTTGCATTGTATGTATTGTTATCTGTAGGTGGTTTGGTTTGTTTGCACTGTGTTTATGTTTAGATTTGCACTGCGTTTTGTATTGTTAGTCTTAATAAAGCATATTGTTTATACCATATCTGAAGCCTGCATTTCCCTGTGTCCGTCCACACACCTCTGGTCATACCCAGAGCCCTGACATTGCACCAAGGCCAATCCTGACCAGGCTGCACAGGGAAGCCATCTTGGCTTATTGTTGCTGGGAAGGATGGATCTTGATGAGGTTGTGTATTTATCTCTGCTAGTGTTTGATGACAAAGACTATGCTTATCAGACTCTGAAGGAGTATCCCAGGGATCAACTACTAGAGTGTATAAGGATCGCTCATTGCCTAGTAGATCAGGGCACAGAGTTTTCTGAGGTGCAGCCATTGATCCAGGTTTGTGCTGAGTTTGCTCGGTCCTGTACCCCTGAAAGCAGGAATTACTTTTTTCCCCCATTTAGTGTGGATCAAGTGGAATCACTGGTATGGTTGTTGGAGGATGATCCAGATTGCTTCCATGAGCATTATGCAGCTTGTACATCACATGTGCTTATGGATTGCATAAACGCAGTGCAGTCTTTGATCAGACAGGATATGTGTAAGCTGAGTTTTGTTCAACCAGTACTGCAGACATGGACAGATTTCTTACACCCAGCCTCAGTCAGCTTGCAACATCATTCCTCTGCTCAAGGCACTCTTCCTGCATCCCGACAGCACCCCCAGTGACGGCCCAGTATACTCTGCTAACTACCACATACCAGTCCCCTGCTCCCACTCGCTGCACCTATCCTTTCTTTAACCCTGTAAAGAAGTCCTCTGTAGCAACTGCTCCCTCCTCTGTTCCATCCTCCAGCTCTTCTCTGTCTTTAGCAGCTCCATTCGTTTACAGACCTGCGTTTACTTACAGTGCTCCAGTAACTAAAACCAGAAAAAAGCGAAAATTCTTTCCAACAGTACCATCCTGCCAGTATCCAAACCGGTCAGCCTGCCGTCTGAGAACCCGCCTTCCGTGGTTCAGCCTGGTGCCTCGGCACCCGCAATTCAGCCTGATGTCTCTACCCAGCCTGATGTCTCTTCCCAGCCTGATGAACTGATCCAGCCTAATGATCCTATCATGCCAGGTGACTCGGTGCCCGCTGTCATGCCTGGTGACCTGATGCCCGCTGTCGAGCCAGACGATCCAATGCCTGATGACCCAGTGCCCGCTGTCATGCCTGGTGACCCGATGCTCGCTGTCGAGCCAGACGATCCAATGCCTGATGACCCAGTGCCCGCTGTCATGCCTGGTGACCCGATGCCCACTGTCTTGCCAGATGACTCAGTGCCTGCTGTCGAGCCAGATGACCTGATGCCTGGTGACCCGATACCCGCTGTCGAGCCAGACGATCCAATGCCTGGTGACCCAGTGCCCGCTGTCATGCCTGGTGACCCGATGCCCGCTGTTGAGCCAGACGATCCAATGTCTGATGACCCAGTGCCCGCTGTCATACCTGGTGACTCAATGCCCGCTGTCGAGCCAGATGACCCGGTGCCCACTGTCATACCTGGTGACCCGATGCCCGCTGTTGTGCCAGTTGACTCAGAGCCCGCTGTCGTGCCTGGTGACTCGGTGCCCACTGCCTTGCCAGATGACTCGGTGCCCGCTGTCGAGCCAGATGACCTGATGCCAGGTGACCGATGCCCGCTGTCGAGCCAGATGACCCGGTGCCCGCTGTCGAGCCAGACGATCCGGTATCTGATGACCCGGTGCCCGCTGTCGTGCCAGTTGACTCAGAGCCCGCTGTCGTGCCTGGTGACTCGGTGCCCACTGCCTTGCCAGATGACTCGGTGCCCGCTGTCGAGCCAGATGACCTGATGCCAGGAGACCGATGCCCGCTGTCGAGCCAGATGACCTGGTGCCCGCTGTCGAGCCAGACGATCCGGTATCTGATGACCCGATGCCCGCTGTCGTGCCAGTTGACTCAGAGCCCGCTGTCGTGCCTGGTGACTCGGTGCCCACTGCCTTGCCAGATGACTCGGTGCCCGCTGTCGAGCCAGATGACCTGATGCCAGGTGACCGATGCCCGCTGTCGAGCCAGATGACCCGGTGCCCGCTGTCGAGCCAGACGATCCGGTATCTGATGACCCGGTGCCCGCTGTCGTGCCAGTTGACTCAGAGCCCGCTGTCGTGCCTGGTGACTCGGTGCCCACTGCCTTGCCAGATGACTCGGTGCCCGCTGTCGAGCCAGATGACCTGATGCCAGGAGACCGATGCCCGCTGTCGAGCCAGATGACCTGGTGCCCGCTGTCGAGCCAGACGATCCGGTATCTGATGACCCGATGCCCGCTGTCGTGCCAGTTGACTCAGAGCCCGCTGTCGTGCCTGGTGACTCGGTGCCCACTGCCTTGCCAGATGACTCGGTGCCCGCTGTCGAGCCAGATGACCTGATGCCAGGTGACCGATGCCCGCTGTCGAGCCAGATGACCCGGTGCCCGCTGTCGAGCCAGACGATCCGGTATCTGATGACCCGGTGCCCGCTGTCGTGCCAGTTGACTCAGAGCCCGCTGTCGTGCCTGGTGACTCGGTGCCCACTGCCTTGCCAGATGACTCGGTGCCCGCTGTCGAGCCAGATGACCTGATGCCAGGTGACCGATGCCCGCTGTCGAGCCAGACGATCCGGTATCTGATGACCCGGTGCCCGCTGTCGTGCCAGTTGACTCAGAGCCCGCTGTCGTGCCTGGTGACTCGGTGCCCACTGTCGAGCCAGATGACCTGATGCCTGGTGACCCGATGCCCGCTGTCGAGCCAGACGATCCAATGCCTGATGACCCAGTGCCCGCTGTCATGCCTGGTGACCCGATGCCCGCTGTCGAGCCAGATGACCCAGTGCCCGCTGTCGTGCCTGGTGACCCGATGCCCGCTGTTGAGCAAGACGATCCAATGTCTAATGACCCGGTGCCCGCTGTCGTACCTGGTGACCCGATGCCCGCTGTCGAGCCAGATGACCCGGTGCCTGATGACCCGGTGCCCGCCGTTGTGCCAGTTGACTCAAAGCTCACTGTCGTGCCTGATGACTCGGGGCCCGTGGTCTTGCCAGATGACTCGGTGCCCGCGGACTTGCCAGATGACTCAGTGCCCGCGGTCTTGCCAGATGACTCGGTTTCCGCGGTCTTGCCAGATGACTCGGTTTCCGCCGCTCCGCCTGGGGGCCCGGTGCCCGCCGCCCCGCCTGGTGGCCCGGTGCCTGCCGCTGTCATGCCTGGTGACCCGATGCCCGCTGTCAAGCCAGACGATCCAATGCCTGATGACCCAGTGCCCGCTGTCATGCCTGGTGACCCGATGCTCGCTGTCGAGCCAGACGATCCAATGCCTGATGACCCAGTGCCCGCTGTCATGCCTGGTGACCCGATGCCCACTGTCTTGCCAGATGATTCAGTGCCTGCTGTCGAGCCAGATGACCTGATGCCTGGTGACCCGATACCCGCTGTCGAGCCAGACGATCCAATGCCTGGTGACCCAGTGCCCGCTGTCATGCCTGGTGACCCGACGCCCGCTGTTGAGCCAGACGATCCAATGTCTGATGACCCAGTGCCCGCTGTCATACCTGGTGACTCAATGCTCGCTGTCGAGCCAGATGACCCGGTGCCCACTGTCATACCTGGTGACCCGATGCCCGCTGTTGTGCCAGTTGACTCAGAGCCCGCTGTCGTGCCTGGTGACTCGGTGCCCACTGCCTTGCCAGATGACTCGGTGCCCGCTGTCGAGCCAGATGACCTGATGCCAGGTGACCGATGCCCGCTGTCGAGCCAGATGACCCGGTGCCCGCTGTCGAGCCAGACGATCCGGTATCTGATGACCCGGTGCCCGCTGTCGTGCCAGTTGACTCAGAGCCCGCTGTCGTGCCTGGTGACTCGGTGCCCACTGCCTTGCCAGATGACTCGGTGCCCGCTGTCGAGCCAGATGACCTGATGCCAGGTGACCGATGCCCGCTGTCGAGCCAGATGACCCGGTGCCCGCTGTCGAGCCAGACGATCCGGTATCTGATGACCCGATGCCCGCTGTCGTGCCAGTTGACTCAGAGCCCGCTGTCGTGTCTGGTGACTCGGTGCCCACTGCCTTGCCAGATGACTCGGTGCCCGCTGTCGAGCCAGATGACCTGATGCCAGGTGACCGATGCCCGCTGTCGAGCCAGATGACCCGGTGCCCGCTGTCGAGCCAGACGATCCGGTATCTGATGACCCGGTGCCCGCTGTCGTGCCAGTTGACTCAGAGCCCGCTGTCGTGCCTGGTGACTCGGTGCCCACTGTCGAGCCAGATGACCTGATGCCTGGTGACCCGATGCCCGCTGTCGAGCCAGACGATCCAATGCCTGATGACCCAGTGCCCGCTGTCATGCCTGGTGACCCGATGCCCGCTGTCGAGCCAGATGACCCAGTGCCCGCTGTCGTGCCTGGTGACCCGATGCCCGCTGTTGAGCAAGACGATCCAATGTCTAATGACCCGGTGCCCGCTGTCGTACCTGGTGACCCGATGCCCGCTGTCGAGCCAGATGACCCGGTGCCCGCCGTCGAGCCAGACGATCCGGTACCTGATGACCCGGTGCCCGCCGTTGTGCCAGTTGACTCAAAGCTCACTGTCGTGCCTGATGACTCGGGGCCCGTGGTCTTGCCAGATGACTCGGTGCCCGCGGACTTGCCAGATGACTCAGTGCCCGCGGTCTTGCCAGATGACTCGGTTTCCGCGGTCTTGCCAGATGACTCGGTTTCCGCCGCTCCGCCTGGGGGCCCGGTGCCCGCCGCCCCGCCTGGTGGCCCGGTGCCCGCCGCTCCGCCTGGTGATCCGGCGTCCAGCCCGATGTGCCTCTGTCCGGCGTCCAGCCCGATGTGCCTCTGTCCGGCGTCCAGCCCGATGTGCCTCTGTCCGGCGTCCAGCCCGATGTGCCTCTGTCCGGCGTCCAGCCCGATGTGCCTCTGTCCGGCGTCCAGCCCGATGTGCCTCTGTCCGGCGTCCAGCCCGATGTGCCTCTGTCCGGCGTCCAGCCCGATGTGCCTCTGTCCGGCGTCCCGCCCGATGTGCCAGTCTTTGATATCCCGCCAGTTACCGGACCCGGGCTGTGGAACATTTTGCCCAGCTAGAACTGTTTGGAGCGTCCTGAGGCCACTCCTTGAGGGGGGGGGGTACTGTCAGGAATGGACTTGTCAATAATGGTGGGACTCACCTGCCTTGTGGGCTGCATTACCAGGGCTGGCCAGCGGGTGTTCTCAGCAATCAGAGACTCACCCCTGCAGTCAGCCAAACACCTGAAGCTGATTGCAGGGGTTGTATTTAAGGAATGGCCAGACTCACAGTCAGGGCCTTGGTGTGTGTTTTTCCATGGCCCCTGTATCTTGTATCCTGTATCCTGTGTTCCTGTTTCTGCCTGATTTGTTGCCGACCCTGAAGCCTGCGTTTCCCTTGTCTTCTGTGATGATCTCACGGTGAATAACTCTACACCAAGTTCACTATATGAACCACTGATGTATTCATACATGTTGATCATATTCTCCTTAATCTTCTCTTCTCAAGAGAGAATACATTCAGTTTCTCTATTCTTTCCTCATAGCTGAGCTCGACCATGCCTCTTATCAGTTTGGTTGTCCTTCTCTGTACTTTCTCCAGTTCCCCAGTGTTCTTTTTTTGAATTGGTGCCCAAAATTGAACTGCATATTCCAGATGAGGTCTTACTAATGATTTGTACAGGGGTAGAATGATATCACTCTCTCTGGAGTCTATACCTCTTTTAATACAAGAGAGGATTTTGCTCACTTTAGAAACCGCAGCTTGTCATTATTAAAGCTTGTAGTCTACCAGAACTCCCAGATCCTTCTCCACCATTGATTCCCCCAGTTGTACTCCCCCTAGTATGTATGATGCATGCATATTCTTAACCCCCAAGTGCATCACCTTACATTTATCAACATTAAACCTCATTTGCCACATAGTTGCCCAATTAAACAGCGCATTGAGGTCGGCTTGTAAGTTGGAGACATCCTGTAAGGACATTATTCCACTGCACAGCTTGGTGTCATCTGCAAAGACTGAAATGGTATTTTTAATCCCAAACCCTATATCGTTTATAAATATATTAAAAAGTAAGGGTCCCAACACTGAACCTTGAACCAAACATATAAACTGCTCCTGCAACAATTGGTCTTCAGGGAAAAGGGAGGATTGAATCAATGACAGCCCCTTGATTAAAAAGGCTGTGAACATCTGCCCACTCAGGATGCTGGTCATCAGTAGGCTGTGGACACAGAGTTATGCACTTCATCCCTTCCAAGGCTCTTTGAAGCCTCTGGACTACTGTATAAGGAATTACCAATCCTGGAGAAAAATATAACACCAGTCTTCTCCACTCAAACTAGCCATCCTGGAGCCCCTCAACCTGCATCAGTGAGAACACTGTGTGATATTTAATCCATCTAACACAGGGACAAGGCACAGCACTGTTATGGGAGAACATCACTTACCACCAATGTTTTAGGAGGGTGGGGACACATCACTAACTACCAATGCCTTTAGTGGAGGGGAGATCAATGCCAGTGGGGGGAAAAAATATTGGTAACCACCAATACCATTAGGGGGGGGGGGGGGACATCACTGACCACCAATGATTTTAGGGGGAGGGAAAAAAACACTACTGACCACCAATTATTGTGGGGGCAGGGGGGAAAAGACCAAACTTAGGTGTGGGTGGGAGGAACTACTTTCAAACCACCAATGCTTGGAAAGGGAGGAGGGGCTAATCCACTGAAAACAAATGCCTGTGAAGGACCGTGGGAACAGTTATGGCTCATTCACACCAGAACCGTCTGCTCTGGTGCATTTAATTTACATTAACATGTGTTGCATTAAGCGTACCAACACGCCACATCAGACCAAAAAGCAGACATGCAGCATATTTGGTGAGTGCATGGCACTGTGTGATTCAGAAGGCTTTTGAGGATGATGCAATGAGTGCAGTGCAGTGCAAATAAAAGTGTGGTACAAACACTTCAAAGATGGTCGAGAATCTCTTGAAAATGAGCCACATTCTAGAAATATATATGAGAATGTTGAACGTGTACAGGCTGCAATCAACAAAGATCAGCAACTGCCAGTGTGAGATGATGCTGATGGTGATTCCAACAAAGAATTTTGCAGAGTGTTTTGAATAGTGGAAGAGACACTGGGAGAACTGTGTGAGGTCTCAAGGTGCCTGCTTTGAAAGGGACTGAGGCGCCATGATACTATGTACTGTATAATGTTTCTTGTATCTTATTCAATAAATGTTTTAATATTTTTAATATTACATTGCTGGATACTTTTTAGACAGACCTTGTATATGTGGAGTGGATCTTTGAAGTTGCTTTCTTATGCTGGCAAGATTGTAATACACATTGGCATCAAAACAATGTCAGAAGAGTGATGACCCATCATACCATCTTAATTTTACTGTCTCCCTTGTTGCTTTTGGGAACAGTTCTATTTTTTAACCACTAGCCTACTGGGTACTTTTACCCTCTTCCTGCCCATGCCAATTTTCAGCTTTCAGCACTACTGCGCTTTGAATGAAAATTGCAGCGTCATGCAACACTGTGCCCAAACTAAATTTCTATCTTCTTTTGAGACAAATAGAGTTTTCTTTTGGTGTTATTTAATCACCACTGGGGTTTTTATTTTTTGCTAAACAAACAAAAAAAGCCCAAACATTTTGAAAAAAATGTTTTAGTTTCTGTTATAAAGTTTTGTAAATAAGTGATTTATCTCCTTCACTGATGTGCGCTGATGGGAACTAATAGGCTTCACTGATGGGCACTTTTTTGATGGAGTGCTAAGAAGCAGTTGAAAACAGCAGTCTAATCATGGCTTCCCTGCTTTTCACAGGTAAATTGCTGCTATCTCCTCTCTCCACTCTAAACTGCAACAACGCATAGACTCCTGCTATCTCTGGGTAAACTGATGCTATCTGCTCTCTCCACTCTAAACTGAAAACGCATGGACTCCTGTTAATTTCAGAACAAATAGTGTATATATATTTTTCCTTATCAGTTCCTAATTAGGGCGGGGAAGAGTGCTCATTTGACCATCTCCCTATACATTTAGATCAGCTCATGTGGGGTGGTCACAGATCGGTGGGCATAGCCACAGATGGGGTGCTGTTTTTGCGTGAGTGCTGTTTTTGATGGAGTGCTAAGAAGCAGTTGAACTAAAGCAGGATAACTCAAGCAGCAGGAAGATACAACAGCAAGAAACTCTACTGAACGCTGGACAGACTGCAAGCAAACACCCTGGGAAACATCTCTTACAAGTCCGAGTTCCACTCCATGTACCTTTTAATATGTCCCCTCTACTCCTCATTTTCATATTACTATCCTGCATTCCTAAAATCTCACTTCTTTACCCCTCTGCTCCATCCAAAAACTTGTACATCTCACCCTCACTGCTACCATCTCCCTACTACTGCTCTCATCACCTCCTGCTGATACTTCACTAACCTGCTGACCCAAACACCAGGACAGAAAGGCATGTGCACTCTTATATATCCCGCTCCCATCTTACTTTCCTCACCCTTCTTCTCCTAACCTCTGGGGATATCTCCCCAAACCCTGGTCTTCCAGTATCTCGCCCCCACACCAGGCATCCTCTTTCTTCCGGGAATAGCCGCAATCCCCTCAATTTAATATCAGTCCCTGTGATCCCAAAAACCACCCTCCCTTTTTCATGTACTCTGGAATGCCCGCTCTGTCTGCAATAAGCTCACCTCTGTCCATGACCTTTTTGTCTCCAGCTCCCTTAACCTACTAGCAATTACAGAAACCTGGCTTCAAGCAGCAGATTCTTCTTCTCCCGCAGCACTTTCCTATGGAGGCCTTGTCTGGACCCACTCACCCAGACCCAGTGCTTGGAAAGGTGGTGGAGTTGGTTTGCTTCTATCCCCACTGAGCACCTTTCAAGTCCTCCCTAACCCTCCCTCTCTATCCTTCTCTTCTTTCGAGACTCACTGCATCTGGCTGTTTTCTCCCATTTCTCTGAGGATTGCAGTGATCTATCGGCCTCCTGGACCGGTGTTCCGCTTTCTTGATGATTTATCCGCCTAGCTACCCTACTTTCTCTCCTCTGAACTACCCACTATCATTCTCGGAGATTTTAACATCCCTATTAATGTCAACAACCCGGCTACATCCCAACTCTTCAATTTAACCTCATCTTTTGCATTAGCACAATGTATACAGTCCTCCACTCACTCTGATGGGAATACATTACACCTTGTTTTCTCCCATCTTTGCACTCCCTACAACCTCACAAACACCCCCTTTCCTCTCTCTGATCACAATCTCATCACCTTCACAGTATCCTCATCTTCAAACACTTATCCCTCCAAGCAGCAAACAATTACCCGCAGACACCTTCACAACTTGAACCCTGCTCCTTTCCACTCTGCAACTGACCAACTCTATGACAGAATCTCTCCACTGACCTGGCCACTACTGTCTACAACAGTTTGCTTTCATCCACATTAGACTCACTTGCTCCTCTAACAACACGAAGCATCAGGCTCCGACCATTACAACCTTGGCAGACTGACGACACCAGAAATCTTAAATGACATAGCCGTGCGCTGGAGCGATTGTGGCGTAAAACCAAATCCACCAAGCAATCACTCGATAAAAATCTGCTTTCTTAATATACAATTCCCTTCATGCTGCCAAACAAGCCTACTTTGTCACTCTTATTAATACCTTGTCATCCAGCCCTTGTCGTCTCTTCTCTACTTCTAACTCTCTCTCCACCTCCAGCCAGTACCTCACGCACTGCTCACAAGATTGCAAATCATTTCAAAATCAAGACTGACGCAATTCGTAGGGGCATTGCCACTGAACAAACATCCATCCCACTTAGCATACCTTATACTAAATCTCCCTCAACACTTTCCTCTTTTGACCTTGCTACTACCGAAGAGGTCACTAAGGTTTTCTTAGAAGCCCATCTCACTACCTGCCCCCTGGATCCTGTCCCCTCACAACTACTACGGTCACCCTCTTCTTCCATCCTATGGTCCCTCACTCACATCTTCAATTTTTTCCTCTCTACTTGTGCCTTCCCCTCCCCTCTAAAGCATGCGCACATCACTCCCATACTTAAAAAGTCCTCCCTGGACCCTACCAACCTGGACAACTTAAGACCCATCTCCCTGCTGTAATTTACTTCTAAACTCCTAGAATCTACAGAGTCTACAATCGCCTGAGCTCCTACCTCACTGACAACAACCTTCTTGACCCTTTACAGTCTGGCTTTCACTCACTACACTCCACTGAAACTGCCCTACTAAAACTCTCTAATGATCTACTAACAGCTAAAACCAATGGCCACTACTCCATACTCTTACTACTTGACATATCTTTTGTTACGGTTGACCATCCCCTCCTCCTCAAAAAACTCCACTCTCTTGGCCTCAGAAACTCTGCTCTCTCCTGGTTCTCCTCCTACCTATCGCAGCGCTCCTTCAGCGTTACCTATAACACTGCCTCCTCCTCTTCACTCCCTCTTTCTGTAGGGGTCCCTCAAGGTTCTGTCCTTGGACCCCTTCTCTTCTCCATCTACACCTCCTCCCTTGGTCACTTGATAAACTCCCATGGCTTTAAGTACCATCTCTATGCTGATGACACACAAATCTTTCTATACCTCACCTCTTCAGTCTCCTCTCGCATTACTAACCTACTAAGTGACATATCGGCATGGATGTCACTCCACTTCCTTAAACTCAATCTTTCCAAAACTGAGCTCTTAGTATTCCCCCCAGCCTGTGCCCCCTCCCCTGACTTCTCCATCAAGATCAATAACACAATCATCAGTCCCTCCCCCCATGCCAGTGTACGAGGTGTAATCCTAGACTCCCATCTGTCCTTTCAGTCCCAAATCCATTCACTGTCCAAATCTTGTAGACTTCACCTCCACAACATCTCCAAGATATGCCCGTTCCTAACCTCGGAAACCGCTAAGCAACTTATTCACTCCCTTGTTATATCTCGCCTTGACTATTGTAACTCCCTCCTCATTGGCCTACCTAATCGCAGGCTATCCCCTCTTCAGTCTATCGTGAATGCTGCTGCCAGACTCATCCACCTTATTAACCGTTCTGTATCTGCCACCCCTCTCTGCCAATCCCTCCACTGGACATGTGACAGCTGTGAGAGAAGGAAACAGCGATCACAGCTCGAGCATGGTGTGTGCCCCAGGGGGCGCGTGGGGGGTGTGGTTCTGGGAGAACACCCATGGACGTCCTCCCAGAACTAACTGACCATGCTGTACCATCTTTTGGCTATAGCGCAGTCGGGAACTGGTCAATTGTACTACAAATTGGTCACCGCTGGCTCCACACTGGATCTCATACATGGCGAATTGTACCAGTTATTATGTGACGATGTGACTTCTATTCTCCTATAACATGCCTGTGTTTTTCCACTACTCTGAGTGCTCTGGTTATTCTGTGTTCCTTAAAGTCTATACCAGACTTGAAGGGCCTGGTATGAATTTTGGAGTAGACACCACTCCCGGGCACACCTTTGCAGCATTAGATCAACACTTTAGAAGTCCAGGGGTTGTTGTGCACACCACAGTTGGTGGCATAGTCCATGGTTGGTGGCATCCTCAATGCTAATTGTCCTCATCTGTACATTGGACAGCAGTAGCACACTGGCACATACTCTAGACTGGAGCACTCTCTCAGGATAGAGTAAGAGCCCCCCCAGGATCTCAGCCTTCCCCCAATTTATATCACAGGTGGATCGGCTGAAGCCCCCCAAAAAACCCACCACTGGGAGCAGTAAAGTTAACCCTTTCCCAACCCAGCCTGGGCTGCTGCCTAACTATGCAGTTTTCAACCTGCCTACACATGCCCCGTTTTTTGCTAGCCTTCCCAGCTGTGACACAGTACAACTTTAAATAACATTACATAACAACCTGTTAAAAAAATAATGCATACAGTTTCAATAAATATTCAACATTACAACAGTACAGTAACAGCATATGGAATGTACAGTTCACACATAGTAATCTGGGTCCAGGAGAAGGACCCTTTTCTCCTGTGGCGGGGTGACTTCTAACAACTTGGTGTGTAGTTGTCACCCAGTTTAACCAGCTCTATCCAGTCAAGGTAGATATGTTACCCAGTGTTCCACTCACAATAGATTTGATGGAATCGGGCCTAAATAAATTCATTTTGCTCTCTGAACTTTCCAAGGTGCTCTGGTACCCACAGTTTCTCCCAAGCAAATTGGCTGTAAATCTTTGGTCTCTCTTCTGCCGGAATAGTGGTTAGGGGACATAAGAGAAAGTGTACCCAAACTTGGACATGATTATCAAAATGTCTTGGGCATTTGGCCAGCCTAGTCAGCTTGTGACCCAGGGGGACTGTACATGCAAGGAGAAAGGTGCCATCTGGACAGTGTGGTCTCCCCTGTGGTCAGCTGTATGCCTTGGGTGGTAAAAGGATCTTGTTTGGGAAGCACAGCAGTGGGAGGATGGACATTCCTTCTCGTTGGTGCCAAAAAATATACGCAGTATAGTGGACGGGGTCTACCACACGTGTACTAGGGGTACCTTTGCCAAAAGCATGCTCATCAATGCCTGGGACCTAGGCAATCAGGAAGTTTTCAACCTGCCTACAGGTGTCTGACTATATTCTGTGAAGAGAAAGGCTTGTGTAATTAAAGTGTTTCAGTGTTGAGTAATACCAGCAGACTTATCTTATAGCCACTGCTGGGTTTTGGGCACGGAGGTTCCGGGATCCCCTTTTCTTCTCCTGCACTCCCTACCCCTTTTTTTTCCTCTTGTCTTCGCAAACTCTCTCTCCTACACCTCTGGGTTTCCTCTCCATCAGTTTCTATATCTGCTCTACTTTTGAGTTGAAAGGGAGTCTTGTGGACAACTGGTCTACTCCTGCTGACCATTAAGGAAAGAAACCGATGTTTGTGCATGTATTTGACCAGCTTGAAGTCTATGTGTTTGAAAATTGTTGTTGACGCTGGGCTCACTGCCATGTTATCATGAAAAACTTTAGAGAAAGTGTTTCAGTTTTATAATATAACCCTTTTTACTAAAAAATATGCAAATCCATAGGACTCTAATTTGTGCCAATGTAAAAAAGGGGGATTTTGTGAGTACAGAGAATATGGCATATACACAATATTGCCAAAAGTATTGGGATACCCCTCAAAATCATTGGATTCAAGTTTTCCAATCACCTCCATGGCCACAGATGTATATAATCAAGCACCTAGGCATGTAGACTGCTTCTACAAACATTTATGAAAGAATGGGTCGCTCTCAGGAGCTCAGTGAAAGCGTGGTACTGTGCCACCTGTGCAATAAGTCCATCCGTGATATTTCCTTGCTACTAAATATTCCACGATCAACTGTTAGTGGTATTATAACAAAGTGGAAGCAACTGGGAACAACAGCAACTCAGCTACGAAGTGGTAGGCCATGCAGGGTCAGTGCATGCTGAAGCGCACAGTGCGCAGAAGTCGCCAACTGTCTGCAAAGTCAATAGCTAAAGACCTCTAAACTTCGTGTAGCCTTCAGATTAGCACAACAACAGTGTGCAGAGAGCTTCATTAAATGGATTTCCATGGACGAGCAGCTGCATCCAAGCCACACATCACCAGGTGCAATGCAAAGCATCAAATGCAGTGGTGTAAAGCACTGCCACTGGACTCTAGAGTAGTGGAGACGTGTTCTCTGGCACGACGAATTACGCTTCTCTGTCTGACTGCATTGTGCCAAGTACAAAGTTTGGTGGAGGGGGAATTATGGCGTGGGGTTGTTTTTCAGGGGTTGGGCTTGGCCCCTTAGTTCCAGCGAAGGGAACTCTTTAGGCATCAGCATACCAAGACATTTTGGACCATTTCATGCTCCCAGCTTTGTGGAAACAGTTTGGGGATGACTGCGTACCAGTGCCAAACCAAGTTATATAAAAGACATGGATGAGCGAGTCCTGACCTCAACTCAATAGAACACCTTTGGGATGAAATAAAGTGGAGACTGCGAGCCAGACATTCTTGTCCAACATCAGTGCCTGACCTCACAAATGCGCTCCTGGAAGAATGGTCAAACATTCCCATAGACACACTCCTAACCCTTGTGAGCAGCCTTCCCAGAAGAGTTGAAGCTGTTATAGCTGCAAAGGGTGGGCCAACTCAATATTGAACCCTACGGACTGAGACTGGGATGTCATTAAAATTCATGTGCGTGTAAAGGCAGACGTCCCATTATTTTTGGCAATATAGTGTATGTGTGGTACTTACTATTAAGCCATGCCCAATATTCAGCATAAGTTAAACATGCCCTTTTTTGTCATGGCATGCTGGCACATGTCTAACAGATATCACCCCCTGCTACAGTCTCTCAGCTTGCTACAAGGTTGCAATTTCTGATCACTTCCTCCTGCCTGTAAAAGAATGGCGACATCATCACATCTAAGGCAAAGGACTGGAACTCAAGGATTGGGGTTTTTTGTTTTTTTTTTATAATAAAGGCTTTAACCTAACCACAGCTTTAACTACTTGAGCTCCGAAAGGTTTTATTCCCTTAATGGCCATAGCATTTTGTGCTATTCAGCACTGCTCTACTTTAACTGACAATTGTCCGGCTATTCAGCACTATACACAAATTAAATTTTTATAACTTTTCACACAAATAGAGCTTTCTTTTGGTGGTATTTGATTACCATTGTGTTTTTATTTCTTGCAATATAAACAAAAAAAGACAAAACGTTTTGAGAAAAAAACAATAATATTTTCTATATAAAACATATCCGATAATAAAATTGAATTTCTTCATAAGTTTAGGCAAAACATTATTTTGTTCTTTGGTAAAAAAAAAAAACTCCAATAAGTGTATATTAATTGGTTTGTGCAAAAGGTATAACATCAACAAATTATGGCACATATACTGAAATTTATGCAGCAATAACACTAAACTAGTAATTACGGTGATTAGCGGCTTATAGAGGGGCTGTGATAGTGTGGTGGGCAATCTTGCACTAGCTGACAGTGGTTGGGAGGTACACTAACTGACACTGACATCAATAATAACACTAATATAGTGATCAGTGCTAACACTGTCACTGTACTAATGTCATTGGCTGGGAAGAGATTAACATCTAGGGCAATCAAAGGGTTAACTGTGTGCCTAACAATGTGTAATGTGCGTTATATCAGCTGCTTCTACTGTACCATATGGCGGTTTATTCTCCCTGCACATCCTGATGGCTGTTCCCTGTGTAGAGTTCTGTGCTTTGTAAACACAGAACTGTGTGTGTGATTGGATACAGCCGATCAGCTGACTTCAGCCAAAGTCATTGGCTGAAAGCAGCTGCCAAACTTGTGCTGTGTCCAATCACAGCAAAGGTCGGCAGGGGGCGCACACATGCACATCCCAAACCCAGAAGAAGGGTCATGATGTACCGGAATGTCGTCCAGCCTGCAGCTCGCAGTACAACTAATGTGGGTGTGTAGCAAGCAGTTAAATACAATAAGTAAACATTATCTTACAACAAGCACATATTAGTCATGTCATATGGCAGTTTATTTTATGTTGGTGTTTACTGTAACCAAAGTATTGCCAAAATATAAAAAAAATAAATGTCTAACTTCATTTACTCACATAGTAAAATCCATCTTCATCAATCTCACCAAAAACAGTAATGATATCTCCTGTGCAGAAGGTTAACTCAGCCTGCAGAGATTAGAATGAAAAGTGTTACTTGATAGTCAATGTGCTTTTTGAATTTGAATGTTGCCTATTTTGGCAGGTAATGTCAGAAAAGCATGTAAAGTCAGCACACTTCTTTGAGGTTAAGGGATACCATGGAATACAAACAACCGCAAAAGAAATAGCATTTTACTTGTGTAGTGAACTAATTGCCAGTTACTGCATCAGATGTGTTTGGCAGGTTGAGTACTTATATGACCGCAAGTGAGTTTTTTTGGCTTTTTTTTTGTCTGTGGGGGGGGGGGGGGTGATATCATGAAATTCCTTTGTGTATATTAATGGCACAAGTTTCTTTGTTCCATTAATATACCATACTTTAAAGAAACACTTCTTTGTTACATTAATATACCACACTTTAAAGACATGTATATGCTTACAATGTGCTATTTTATATAAATAGGTTTTCTTTGTACCAAACATTACTTGCATATTATTGAGATGCTGGATTTGGAATTATAGCTTGATATGGTTTATAGATGAAGAGAACATTTTACCTCAACATCAACGTTAGGTGAGCTTTCCCTTGGGTCGTAGTCATACAACGCCACCATCCTCCTCGTAGACACTGAATGCTGCCTCCCACTTCTCCTGTTTCGCTCTGCGTCAATCACAGAAGAATGTATATGCTTCATTTGAAAACCAACTCTCCAATCAACAATTATATTACATGATAAAACCAACAAGCTGGACAAAAGACCAACGGAGTGGACATAGAAGCTGAAATGGACAGTGATGACAATTCCCTGCGACATACCACCTCTAGACCTGACTTATAAAATATTTCTCCATTAGATGATCCTTTGAGCATGACTCAAAACAATGGCCACTGTTTATGTATCAGCACAAATTTACAACTTTTTTACCATTTTGTTCTCCAAGCTGCATCATGTTCAAAATGATCATAGGAACAACTGTTAATTCAAATGAGCAGGTTTTGTTCCCGCACTGACCATTGTAGAATTGTGCCCCAATATACTTTGCTCTTTGTATGTCTTGATGTTCAGGGCAATCGGTGTGGACTATTACATTTTCATTTTGTTGCTGTATCTCAAAACTGTACTAATTAGGTTGCTTAACCCTAAATGGCATAAATTATAAATATCTTCCAGTGAAAATGTTTAATTAATTACATTGCATGCTCCAAGCAACATCACAACAATGTAAAGTAGAATGAAACAATATTGAATTAACTTCAAAAATTAATGTTTTCTTATTAAGTAATCAGCAGTGGCATGTATCTAGTCCTCAACCATACCTGCATAATGCTTGCAGTCTTTGGCCATCTCATGTAGCATGCCTGCAGTACCTAACTATCCACCGCACCATTTCCAGTCTCTGACTGTTTTCTGTAGCATTACATACACTGAACATTATGTGCAGCCCTTTGGTATGTCAGGGGCTTCATTTGAGGTCCCCATATCAATTAAGTTGACCACCACTGCACTTAGTTATCAAAAAAGAGAAGCTGAAATGATTTATCCAGAAAACTAACCCAATTTAGCTGACACGTTGCACCTTTTAACATCCCTGTTATTGACAGAAAAGTCTCACAAACTAAACGTCTGATAAGATCTAAAATCTGGTTTTATATGATGTATTAAATGAGAAGGGCTGGGGGTGGACAATGAATTATTTGTTGTGAATTAATGCCTTAATCCCTTATCATATACTGCTTTCTTCAATACTGTGGTATACTTTATAATCCCATAAATCACATCAATATTTTAAAAATGTGCTATTTTTCCCCCCCAACTTTCTTCGACTTTATACTTGATTAATATTTATATAACTACTTGCAAAGTAACTTAGAAGTAACTACAAATATTAGTATTTACTGTATTATATGATCAAAAATAGCTCAGTTCAACCTAAAGCAATAGAAGATTGTGTATAAGGTACTGTATATACACAGTCCTGTTGAGGTTAGGGAGTAACAGCAGCAGGAGTCATTGTCAAAAATGATGCAAGCTCAAAGGACAAAACATGCTTGTTAGTTTAACTTACAAAATACATAGTATATTTAGACAGGTCATATTAGCTTGTGTATTAACTGAATAAAGTTAGGGTTTGTTTAGCACAGACCTCGTTTAGACTTTCTGGATCTGCGGTGTACAGAGCGAGAGCTCTCTTTGAAACGTTCACAGTTGACTTCAGGAAAGGAATGCATATAAATAAAAGAAGAGGAGAACATATGAAGCTGTTTAGAGTTCTACTGTCAACCTAGAAACGCTCAACTTGGAAAGTGAATGTAACTGACTTTGTGTTTTTGTTTGTCAAGTGTAAAAAAAGTCAAGATGTATGTAAATATCTCTAGAACAAATGTACACTAATACTAACCATTCTAAACAATGTGCTTCAAAATGTTTTACAAATTTGTATTTAAGTAAACTAATTGGTTCACACATCTATTCTTTTTTCAATTTTTCCCAGCTTCTTTATGAAGAACGTGTGTATAATAAGAAAATTGGGGTTTATGATTCGCCTTCTTCAACTACACGAGTTAAGGGAGAAGTTCAGCAATGCAAGTTAAAGCATGGGGTAAGCACCAAAATTTTATGGCTTGTTTGCATGTGAATACACTCGAGAAAAGTGCTTCCCCTTGAAGGAGGCCAGAGCCAACCACAACCAATTTGTTTAACAAAGAAACAATGCCATTACAGCAGCAAGTTGTAATCATGTTACAGGTCATTACCAACACAGAGAACATACCCCAGAATTATATTCCCATTACCCTTCTATAATAAAGTTGTTACCACCCTAACATCTTACTAGTTAAAAGTGATAAGTAACAGAGACATCAATTTTACTCAGTCCCATGGATTATGGCTTACCATCAGAAGTCTTATAATAAAGATGGAACAATATCTCCACATTGTATCTCATTTTTAGCCTCTTCACACTGCAATCTGAAGTGCAATCTGTCTCCAGAACACCAATAAAGCCAAGCGCTCAAGTACAGGTTTCCTCAAATAACTCAAGTTACTTGCAAAAATACAGGGGTATTTCTCCAGGGGGAAACTGAGAACAATAAAAACGTACCCTTCCCCACAACTAAAAAAACTTTTGACTTACACTTTAACCTGATAACTGCTTTGGTCCTCTACCACTGGGAAACCTATAAGTGCCTAATTTAAGTTGAGAAAGTCAAATCATGCTTAGTGATGATCTTTAACATTTTTGGAGTGAATTGGTTTGCTAACAGGAGGTTAGTAGCAGTGGTATATTGTTTTTGTTCCTTGCTTTGATGTGCTTGGAAGACCTATACTTAGTTAAAATGATCAAGGTCTATACATTGAATGCACATTAGACCCAAGCATAAACCAACTGTAATGAGATACAACATAGGTGAGTGTTTTCTCTGCTATGCATGTTTATTGATGGTATGTCACAATCTAGGAGTTTAAGAATGGGTCCTCACAAATGTTGAAAAATGTATTTAAGGTGGATTTTTTTTATTGAATTTGATCTTTTTTGCCTAACTTTTCATTTTTTTTTAACTTTGTCATGGCAGTTTTCCATGTCAAGCTTTCATGAAGTAAAGAAAAACTAAACAAAACATGAATTTTTAACTAAGGTGAAAAGCAATTATTTGGCTGATCTTCATAATAGGTCAGCTGTTGCATACCTTAAGATAAAAAGAGAAGTGAAGAAATCAAGTGCAAAAAAAACCCATCTGGACAGAGCAATGCTACTGGTAATTCCCAATGGGATAAGCATAATATGCAGATACCAATAGCCAATGAAAGACTTGTATCCCAGGACAGTGCATTAAAAAGTCAATAGCGGGTAAAGCAGGAGACGAATAATGCAGACTGTAAGAAACTTTGTAATACCTACCAATTTTTTCCACAGGAGTATTTAGTGGCAGAAATCCTTGTTTAAGAAGCTGATCCATCATTTCCTCATCATCAGCTTGAATTTCAGAGACCATGTTACAGGGGATAAAGCCAGATCTCCCACAACTTTCACCACGGTAAAAACCATCAGAGTCTTTATCACCATAAACCTATAGATGAGTTGGTTGGTTCAAGAGAGGAAAGTTACTTTCTATCAGAAGGATTTAGAGATTACGTTCCAAATACTTTTCAAAGTCAATGTATTTATTTAAGATCCAGTAAATTTACAGTGCTGATGCTATTATATTTTTCTGAAGACAAAGTACAAAAAATGTTAACTAGATTCAGAATAGGAATCCATTCTCGACCCATGGCCATCAGGTTAAGGAAGTTTGACCAATTCAGAATTCAGGTGATTATTAGTATACACAAGCAAATTTAAAATCCTGTCACCATAAAAAAAAAAAAAAACATTAATTTTTGTTTGTCCTGTTAATTTAGGATATAGAATTCTTCTATGTTAATCATACAGTACAGGGCACAGGCAACGTATACACCAGGGATTATAGATTTGTACCATCAGGTGATTGGACACTGGCAAGCTTTTGAGAACATGTTTATCTGGGGAACCTCCCCTGACTCACTTCGTTAGTCCTCAGTTTTATGCTAGTGTCTGAAGGAGATAGACTTCTCTTTCATGGAGAAAACAGCTTCACTAGTTTTTTTTTCTTTGTTATTTTTTTAAGATTTTTCAATCATCCCTCACTGTCTTCAAAAGCCTACATAGCAGTGTATCAGGATCAGTGCAACTTCTGTAAAACCGTGAGAGCCATACCCAGACCCCATACTGTGGGGATGGCCTGTAATATTTCTTCAGGCACTGGATCCTGAGGGGGTTACTGTCCTTCTGGACACCCTTACCCTATCTTCCACAGTCTACTCCATAAGTATCCCACAGGGGAATACCCTCACTTCTAACTTTGGCGGAGATCAGGCGAAAGGCAGCCAATTCGAAACATCAGGTTTACTTTACTGAAGGCCCGCACAACATTCAACCTCAGAGTGATGATGCGTCTCTTGCACTGGTGCAGGACCTGGTTCTAACAGCAGCCTCAGCATCCAATTCCAGCTTTATTTCACACAAGTGATCCTACTTGACAAAAGCAGATTTTTCTGCATCTAGGTATGCCACAATTTCTTGGAGAGATTACAGCCTTTATACAGCCATCTTTGTCCAGGGCTCAGAATTGCCTTGCCTCTTCTAACACTTCAGTTTCCTAACTGGAGTCAGACCCTGATATGCTGGTTCTAGAAGACACATAATTGGAGGGGAATGAACAGACTGTTGAGGTTAGATGATTCTGTAGAAGATTTCTCTCCCCCAGTTTGTCACTATATTGAACATGGAGCTTCACACAATATGCTTGCTAACATTAAAATGTTCATTGACTGATTGTCTGCAAAACACATTGTGCAAATTGACTCTCCTGCAAAACATTACCTGTTCATGAACAGATGGAAAACTGCAGTCTATGATGACTGAGTCACTGCTGAAAGGATTTTCAAAAAACTTTCCTGAACTCAGGTGGAAGTAGGCTATTCTTGTGTTTTGCCCTACTATTTTTGTCCTCAATAAACATCTCACTGTACTGTTTAGGATGATTCCACTCATCCCTGCAACCAGCTCTTGCTGCTATTTCTGTATGTCAAACTGTAGCTAACTTGACCAGGTCAATGAATAACCAACAAGACCCTATTTTTCAGGATCATGCTGTTACAAACCCAGGTCTTAAGCCCTTTCCACCCATCCTAGAATCCTTTTAAATAGTTTGGAATGCCCAGGAGACTGGAAGGATCGGTGATCATATGACCACTGTAACATGTGTGGCATGTGGGTGTTAAAGTCTGTGATTTCTACCTTTCTGAACGGGAGAAGTGCCACTTCCAAGAAGAACAATTTATTGTGCCTGGAAATCTTACTTTACTTGGTGTGAGGGCAGTCAATTCAACCTCAGAGATTTCGCTTTGCCTCAGATTCTGGCCTTCCTGCCACATTCTTGACCAAAATCTAGCTCTCAGCAGCCGAAAAGGGCAGGTATTGACCTTATCTATAATTTTTCATAGGCTTCTGTCTTCACACTCCCTTTTAAAAACCTCTATTCAAAGTGATTCTTGTGCACCCTTTGCTTCCCTGGGACCTATATTTTGTTTACCCTTCCTAGTTGAAGCCACCCATTGAACCCATCAGGGATATTTCCTTGGAAATGCTTACCAGCAAAGTAGAATTTGTGGTAGCCATCAGAGCCTTTCCTCATACTTCAGGGCTGTATTACACTCAAAATAATCTTTTCTTCAAAAGGTGGTTTTTACATTCCATCTCAATGAGGACATTATCCTGTCATCCTTGTACCCTGCTCCTAAGCATCCAAAAGAGTTCTCTCTACATTACCTGAACATAGTGTGGGAACTCGCTTCAAAATGGTAGAGCTTCTTCAAAGCACACAGCAACTCACTTCTTTTTAAGGGCCTTTATGCCCAATTTTATTTAAAGGAAAAAGTTCAATAACGAAAATGCTTCCCACACAGGGGTATCCACCATCACACAAATGTAACAAATTTCAGCCTTCTGGCTCTCTCAGGTATACCGCTTTATGTCTGTCTCCTGCAGACTCCTTCCAAAAGGTTGGGGTTTTTTTGGGGTTTTTTTGCACACAGCTAGTCTGACTTTCATCTCTCCTTGGTGAAGGCCACCTGACTCCAAGGCAGAGACCTCCCGTCTGCGAGGGTGGAGCCCAGAATCATGGCCTGGCCTCCACAAAAAGGCCTGCACACACCTGTGCAATCAGCACGCTGGCTGCTCTCAAAACATGGGCCCAGGACTGGAGATTTCATTCCTCCCAAATCTCTTAGAAATCTCCAGGCTACAGGTCCCAAAACAGGCTTTACAAACCAAAGAGGAAACCAATAAACCCATTTCCTCTGCATTATGAGAACTGCCTGGAGCCCCTCAACCTGTATGGTTGAGAATCCTGGGTCACCACTGTGATTTCTACCGTGGCAGGATACCGCACTGCCACAATAGTCAAAGGCATTAGAGTGTGCCTATAAGCTAATGCTTCCATTAGACAAATGGATTCCCTGTTTGTTCTTTCCTCAGGACCTTACAAAGGGGCACCCTGCTTCAAAATCCATCATTGCATGCTGGATCAGGAACTTGACTGCAACAACTTATCCTCCTGCTCTGTTAAACATCCACTCTAACCAATCTGTAGGAGATTCGTGGGCTTTTAGGCACCAAGCCTCTGTTTCTAACTTTATATGGCCACTACCTAGTCTTTTGTTCATACTTTCTCAAAGCTTTACCAGGTGGATGTCCAATCTGCTGTGGATGCAGCTTTTGGCTGTAAGGTACTTGCACAGGCACTCTGAGCTTGAATCCTTGCCCCCGGTATTTTATGTTGGGCCTGTTGGCACAGTTCCCTTTGCCTAGTTGTTGCCCACCCTTTGTATTTATTGCTTGGGGACATCTCATGGTCTATGATTAAGTTGCCTGTGACTTGTACTATCTAAGGTCTGACCTACCTGTAAATTCCATATATTGGAGTACAATACAGAATACAGGCCACCCTCCCCAACTCTCCTTGATTACTTTGCATTGCTTGCTACAAATTTGAGGATTCATGGAGTGGAGTAGAGTTATAGGGGAGGTGCCCCAAAGGGAATGTGTCCTCAAAAGCTTGCCAGTGTCCAATCACCTGAAAGTACGAGCCTATAACCCATGGTGTATGAATAAATTGCTTGTGCCCTGTCCTGTACTCCAAGATATGGAATATACAGGTAAGTCAAAATTTCTTATATTGCCTGCTGAATGAAAGCATATATAATGTAATAGAAAGAAGTGCTAAGCAGTGATCTACATAGTATTATTTTGTCATTGAAATAGCCAGTTTCAAAATTATAGTCTCTTTGACATTAACCTGCTAGTTGTTTACAAGTTTTGAACAAAAATGAACCAAGGAATTTGACAGTAGTGCACACTAGTCAAGTTAGATTCATAAACTTTAACCTAGTTTACAAGTATTCTTTTGAAAGAATCTCCCGACTTGGCACTAATCAGCTGGGGATGACTGACCTACTCACAAAACAGTGAGAACTTACAGTCCCCATAGTGGTTTCTTTGTTCACTTTGGAATCTCAGGATCTGAATGTCAATTAAAGGTTTGCATACAGTGTAAGAAGTCACCTTAATTATTTGTCCCTCCTTAAAGGGAAGTTCTTCCTCTGCAGCATCTGGATTCGGGGACATGGTTCTTGGGTCATAGTCAAAAAGTGCCACAAATATTCTTGCAGGATAATCCTCCATCCCACCATCTGTTTCTGATTCCTCATACATTTCAGATGAAATCTGCTCACGGCTGCCATAACTATCTGAAGGAAGAGTCAAAATATACACAGCAGTCTTTGCATGCTCCACTGTATTGACCAATTTTTAGACACTGAGGCAGAGTGCAAAAAGTACACAAAACAGCACACATCACAAGACATTTACAAAGAAAACAAAGCCAATTTCCCCTGAAAGCAAGTATTTTACCACAGTGCTGCAGTATGGTCAGCATCAGCTAACTATATGTGGAATTTCTTTTGCACAGTAAGCTTGGTTAATTATGCCTTTAAATAGAAAGCAGTATGTAAGGAGCACACAAAACCATTGTAGCAACAGCTGAATATCAGGCATCTTCACATACAAATTTTTGTTAGATATGAGAGGCCAATGGAAGAAAGTGCATGCAATGCAGGGTACTACACGACACATACAGCATGGCTGAATGGCAATGATGGACATGAAGTTGGTGCAATCCTACCTTTCTTTCCCCTACGCTGGGACATTCTAGGTATGTGGGAATGGAGGGAAAGGTGCATTGTAAGCCCTGCACACATGCTGCACTACATGCAAACGTGGTGGCTCATTGCACAGCACATTAAAGGCCAAAAAAAAACAAAAAAACTCAGTAGATCTGCAAGCCTTCAATGCATTAGAATGATCTCAGAGTTTGAGGCCTTTATTCTCTATTTCCATCAGCTAAAACTGATCTAAAAAACTTGATCAAAAGTTATTATACAAAGCACCCTCAGAAAATAAGTGTGGATCCCAAAATAGTATTTGACACCCAATCCTACATAGACATAAAAGCTGAAGAATTTAAAACCATTTCTTGGTTGAAAAGGAGGAAGAAGGTTTTATTTTGCATACCGTATCTATCGTCAGAAGCCCTGGTACGGTGCGGAGACCACTTCCTGTGTCCTCCAATGCTGCGATAATAAGCTTCTTCTTTTACAGGTGAAATATTTCCCTCACTACCTGACCGAGAATGGCCACCTTCACTGTTACTGTCCATTGTAATTTCTATGGAAAAAAAGGGAAGGAGCTATTAAACATGCTCTGAGCATTCGGAACAGAGGACCATGGAGACTGGTGCCTCTAATTTACAGGGCACCTCTTCTTTAACACATAATTAATGTTCCGTAGAGCCACTGATTACTTTTAAACAGATAATATCTAACCCTAGTCACAGCTGCATACAAAAAATATTTAAATTTGTCCCCTTTTATGTTTTGGATTTTTTTTTTAAAGATGGTTCTTTGTTGGAGCATCCTTAAGTTGATATATACAATAATCCCGAGCAAGGTATGCTTCAAGATTCCTAATTTTTTAGCAGTGTCTTTAGCTCTAAAACGTTTTTTGGTTGTCTTCACTGGTGGTAACTGATTTGACATGGAATGTTAACACTGAACATTTTAAAGTGAAACAGAGGTATACCAAACTATTGAATGTTCCCCTGTCAGTGTTAAAGAGACAGTATTACTGACAAGTGACAGTCTATGATGTCGCTTTCACTGTTTATAAACTGTGTTTGCACTGGAGTAACATACGAACATGGAACATTGCAACAACATGCTTGGGCTTTAACAAACTTCTGAAATGATCCAAGTGGATGGGTGGAATATTTACTGCTAGTGAATAATTTAATTTTTTTTTGTGAATGTTTGACGGCAAATACTGTAGGTCTTTTTGAACTACAAAATGCTATTGTTTAGCATTGTATGTTTTCAACTTATCATGTCTTCTATTACTGTATTAATGGAAACCAACAATGGATGAAATAGATCCTTATGATTACTGGCTACAAAAACTATTGTATGGTAAGTATCTTTTCATAGTTTCTGAAGAATATTTGCTGTTTTTCTGGTTTACAACTTTTTGAGGCATTTCACATGAGTGAGTATTAGTCACACTAACTAGGAATAGTAAGATAAGCTAAAAAGATCTGCGGCCTCAACTAGTGAACATATCTGGTGCTTCCTGGTATGAAGGAGCATGTCATGTTCTCCTATGTGACAGTGCTTAGGTCTACCTATAATTGTTAGGCCTAAGCACTGTCACATGACACCTTTTAGCATTGGGAATTTTAGGGCCGGTTGTTAGAGGAAGGCGTGTCAAGGGAGAGCTGGCAAGGTAAGTATCAGTGGGTCAGAGGGGGGTGCACACACAGACCCTGTCCCTCCACCATAAATCGACAAAATGACAGGGTCTTCAAACTGGCTGAATCAGACTGGTAGCTATGAGACATGTATGGTCTGACAGAATTCATATTCCTGGAAACTTTGACAAATAAGGTCGGCCATTTTTCACTAAATGAATGTGAACATAGTTACAGATTTTAAATGCGCTCCAGTGGATGGAAACCAGAAGCATAAGGTTTATGTTCATTTTTAATATTGTAATTGAATAATTTAGAAACTGCAGACTAAAAGAATTATAGCGTATGATCATAATTAATCCTGTCACTAGTATAAAGTACACAAAGCTATTCTGCTAAACCAATATGCAAAGGAATGCAACTCTCTCTTCAGTAAGACTAGCTTTCTTAAGATCGATATTTAAAGTGGTTGTAAAAGCAGACGATTTTATACCATACAGCATTCTCTGCAATAAGGTAAAAATCTTTCTGTCTTCGCCCCCCCCCCCCAATCACTTACCTGAGTCCGAACTTGATCAAGAACTGTGCCGAGAGCAGCAGCCCTCTCCAATCTCTCTCACCTCACAGGACATGGAGGCAGTAGTGAGAGGCATTGGCTCCTGCTGTTGTCAATCACAGTCTATGTGGAAAGAGTGGGGGTGGGTTGAGCAGTGCTGTGTGTGTCAATAAACACATGGAGCTTAGCTCAGGATAGAACTAGCAATTGGAATTGGGGAGGATCCAGGAATGCCAATGGGGGATCCCAGAAGAGGAGGATCAGAGCCGCTATGTGCAGAACCATTGCACAGAGCAGGTAATTATAACATGTTTATTATTTTAAAAAATAGCTTTACACTCACTTTAAGGGCAATACTACCACATCTTAGTCAACTACCCATATTAAGCTGCTTCCCACAAGTAATGGAAATGTTAGTATCTCAATTATCTTTCCTTGCCTTTTAAAGAAATGTGACACTATTGTAAGATATGTAAAGGTACTCTTAGCTACCAAAATAGAATAGTAATCAGCAGTGACAAGCCAAAAAAGTTGTCTCATAAATGTTTTGAAGTCTAGAAATAAGAATATATCTTATTTATGCATATCTGTCTTTAAGAGTAAATTAATATTTACAAATTAAAGTAGGAGGGAAAAGAAAAAGTTGTATGAACTTGAAATGTAAATGGAAACAAATGGGTAGTGTAGATGAATATGGTCACAACATTTAAACTGACACATAGTGTAACTGTGCTGTGTAAAAAAAAAGTGCTGTCCTAGTGGAATATCATTTCTTCCAAGGGATTAAATATTCAAACTGTAAATATTTACTTTCAGATTGTAATAATGAATTATCTGTTACAGTAAAATATAAATGAAATACAACCTAGTATAGTATTTATTGTTATAGCAAAAGAGCATTTTCAATTATAACAAATACCAAACCAATTTAAATATCACTCCACCTGCCTTAATATTGTAAGGTATGCTAATGAAATCATCATTTCCTAATTCGGATTAATTATCTTTTATATCTGTGCAGTATCCATTTTGGCCAACAGGAAATGTTTAATTTTTTCTTGTTTAATAGGAACAACTATAACCACAGCTGGATCTATGGAGTGCTCTCCTGTCTACAGCAGATAGATGGCACATACTCTGAAAAGTTAAATCTGGTTAGTGCTTGTAAGCAATGCATAGCTAGCATGCATTCAGTTCTGTGTTTATGCTTTTGAAGACAATGTGAAAATAAGTTTTGCAATGTACAGATCATATATGCCTTAGTTTCAGAACATATTTTTTTTCGTACTGTGAAACTGAAGTGTTTTGTATATTTTAGACATTACACACACTGCATATTTAACATTTTATTCTTATTTCCCAGCAAACATTAAACTCTAGAAAAATAAAAATCTTAAACTTCGGAATATTGATTACTGTGTCAACTCAATTGAAGCACAATTTTTCACTCACACCACCTACACTTACAAAGAACACATAAAAAACACAACAGGCTAGCCAACTAACCAATAGATGGAACCATCATAGGTCGCGGTCTTTGTGGCACTGTACTACCATGTGAGAACCGCTGTACAGGGTGATCCACTCTCTCCGTTCTTCCCAAGGTAGAGTGATTACCTAGAAGCTGAACACAAGCATAACCATAACCAATCTGTTGTACAGAATAATAAAACTAGAGTACAAACTACAGCTTAAAGCAGAAGCTCTAAAGGCAACTAAACTTTACATTTAACTGAAAGGTTAGCTGAAAGACACAGTGGCAACCGTGAGGGATACCTCTTGTGACTCATAAAAAAACAAATCTAGTCCAGATCTATAAAAGCAATATGTATAATTTGTTTTACCAGGCGAACAAAAAATCCAAACACAGTTGAGATAAATCAATTAGCAGTGCAGAGAACCCATGGCATGATATACTGCTTTTTCTTTAGAAAAGCAAATTCTATTTGCTTTCTATTGGTTTTTGGGTTTTTCACACAGTGCTTTGCTCTACCAAAGTTCCCAGTTAGGGTATGACACACGTGTATAAGAGGGCAGGGTATCCTTGAGCTTGGATTTAGTGATCTGAGTCTTGGGAGTGGTGTGTAGATTATTTTAGGCTAGCTTCTTAGACAGTGACTAGAGAAAGAAGAGGATGTACATGGTGCGCAAGCCTGGCACAGTAAAATGTGGCATTCTGTGAAGCTGCAATGCACTAGTTTCGGCTTTGACTGCTTGCACTTTTTCACTTTGCCAGTGCTGCCATATTCATGATTTGTCAGACTGCAGTGCCCCTGGGACACTTAGCTCTGATCAGATTCCTCCAAAAAAGTGCCTTCAGCACCACAAAAAAAAAAAAGACCATAACCAATGATAGAAAAGTGAATGGTTCAAAGGACTAAAATTTCCCTAGCCATGGTGTCCTTTTATCATGCAACGGTAAATGACCGCTGCTCCGTTCTCTGGCATTCTCAGAGGAGAGAGTTCTCCTCTGAATGCCTTTTTATGAAGCGGTGTAGATAGCTTCTCCGAATGAAGGGAGAAGCGATCTACAAATGCTTTGAACGTTGGAAAACGGCTGCTGTTACTATAATCTCGTGAGATTACAGTAAGAGATCAGTCAAACACAGTTTACTAAACAGCGGTAAATTACTGCTGCTTCGTTTGTGGTTCCTCTGATTCTCCAGCTCTGGGCTGGAGAATCTGGAGGGAGAACACAGATCGCCAGTGAAGGGCGATCGCTCCTTCATATACTGGCCATCTGTGTGCTGAGATGGTCAGTGGAGAACATGTTCTCCGCTGATCATCTCTGTTTCCTAAACCACTAATGACCTGAGATCAGCAACGATCCTCAGGATTGCCGCTGATCTCTTTTCATAAAAGGACACCCATGTACCAAGCAGATGGGGGGGCTTTGGACTACTGAGCAAATGTGTATCCCAATATCAGGACTGTAGCCTTACAAATAGGCACTATAGCAGAATCATCTATCCTCCTATGAGAACTAGTGGCTTACCAGAGTGCTGCCATAGATCAGCTGTAAATCTGATGTAGTGATACAGACCTACAAAGCTGATCTGTTACCTGTAGTGCTATTGACATGCAAAGCTGATCTCTTACTTGTGGGCTACAGACATGTAGTCTTTTCCCCTTTTGCTCTTGCACTGGTCTGACAGCTTTAGGAATTGCCCAATTTGACCTGAAGATTAATATAGTAGCTTCTCAGCCATCCGTTGCCAACTCTGCCAATCAACACCACTGATTATGGTGCATTTCCACTTTCAAAATGGAATAGCACTTACTTTATATTTGTTACATGGTCTCATTCACATAGAATGTTCAAAATTACTGATTACATTTTGCTTGATCTTTTTTAAAAACCTCAAAACTGAAGTTTGGCTTTGCTATGCAAAATGGTTAATGTCTACCATAATTAATCCTGTCTGTGGTGTGTTGGCAGATCTTATTTCAAATGTAAACTAGATCTGAAAGCTGTCTGAAACCAACAAAGGATTCTAGGATTCTGCATTCTATGTTAAGAAGAGAAAAGGTTCCTCTTTTGTCAGTGGGGACAGATTGAATTTCCTCTTATTTCATATTGTAGCTGCAGTCTGCCTGATGCCTGCTCCAAACAAACACCTAGAAAGATAAGAAATATAAGTATCTGTTATAATTTTTAGGTATGCTGTGTGAATGGGAACACATAAACTTTAAGCTGTGCTCAGACCAGCTCTCTTTGTCTGACCAATAAGTTGCAATCTTAGCCACAGACCCCAGTTCCTAACTTCTTCTAGAGTTTCCAGGTGTGCTGTGCCTCCTGTGTCTTCTGCACTCCCATTCTCCCAGAGATTGTGACCCTTGTGTACTCCAGTGACCCCTACACAATCTATGTGCCCAGGGATCCTTGCACTCCTCTGCCTCCTTGTGGCCTTAGTAAACTTGTGTCTCCAGTGTACCCTGTGTTACCTAATTACTCCAGTACTTACTGTGTCATCTAGTGTTCTTCTGCACTTGTGTTTCAGTTCTGCTCCAGATATCAACCTTTTTCTTGTATCTGACCATACTTGTTTACTGCCTGTACTGACCTTTGCCTTTCCCTGTTAATAAGATTGTCCATCAATTCTGTATCCCTTTCCCTGGTCACTCTGCATGGGGGTGTCTGAGGGCTGCAACCTGGGAGCCATCCTGCAGTAAACCCTATCATCTCTTGCAGGGTGCACTGGTGAATACCAGACAGCACCTTGGACTCTGTGACTTGGACAATCTTAGGGTTCACAATCCCCACCAATGTGCAGACAGCATAGAGGGTTCACTATCCGAGTCTTACAGGACAAGTTCTGAGTGTACAATTGGTTGGTATATTACACAGCCATTGTTATTCCTGCTGAGGCAATTCACAATAAAAGTTTGAGCTGTCAACTTAATGTCTGCAAGTCATTTCTAAGAGAAAGAGCACCAACTATTCTTGATCAAGATTGTCAGAATGTGTATGCAATTTGACCTGCTGTCTGGGGACCTGGTGACTATATTTATTTAATAAAGCTGCTTGTTTTGGAATGTACAATACAATATTGGAGCACAATGCTAATACGATTAGAGAAATTTTAGTATGTCTGCCCGGAGTCGAATGGACATGTAAAAGCCTGCATTAGTGAAGACTTAACTGATTATAATCTCCCAGTTAAATATATAATACTTTTGACCAGAACACACACAACAAAAACAATGATGAACAGCAACCTTTTTTTTTTTAACACAGTATTCTTAAAGTTGACCTGATGATTTACAGTTAGTGAGATATTATGTTGTTTTAAATGAGAAATAGAAAAATAACAGAAAACATAAAGGAGGTACCCAAAGCAGTTATAAGAAAACTAAAAATAACACAGTTACTTCTCCTATTCAGATAATTATTTAATGTACTAAATGTACTCAATGCATGCAGGTTTATTAAGGGTCATTAGATTTAAAATGTAACTCCGCTATTACATATACCGGAAGAATTAAAATTATAGAGTAACCTAAGTTGACTATTTGTCCCCGTTTACTGGAGACAGTTCCTGGCAAACTCACATACCAGCACTACTTCTATATTCACACTGCGCAGTCACTAGTCATCTATCAGGTACTGGGCTGTCTTTCCTTTTCCAGCTGACCAAATAGGGTTAACAGCTTGCACCCAGCTAGTGGTGGCTGACTGTATAGTTCCAGCACATGGTGCTGTGGTTTGCCATGACACCCAGTCAGTGCTGTGATTGCCGCTGTATACATTAGGCATGATATAGGAGAAGCCACTTACATATTCTCCCTCTGGGTCACCTGGCCCGAGAGACCATAGCTGATGCTGGCTCTGTTGTATCCCTCGTCTCACACAGCAGAAACCCAAAGACTTGACAGTAAGAGGAATTTGAGGAGGTATTTTTTTATACTGCTTAGTTTATAGGTCTGTTTTGAAACATCCAACTTATTCCCCTATTAAACAGATATTTCTTCACAGTAGGAAATGCTTTTAATAAATATATATATAATGATGCACTGTATTGACTTGGACTGTAAACAGTGAGATGAGAACCCAGCTGGAGTCTTCAACTAATTTTTGGGGTCCCAAACTAATTAGATGTGACCTTAACTTTGATTATGTCTGTTGAGAAAAACACACTTTTGATGTCCAAAATTGCTCATCTGTTTCTCTGCATAACTTATTCCAGACCCTTGTACTCTCTGTGTTATACACTTCTGACCCCTGTGCTCTGTGTGTTACTTTCTCTTGACCCAGAGCAGGATAAGCTTTACTTCAGCTCTCTACCACTGTCACTGTTTGTTTTTACCTTTAGACTTCATGCACATTAGGACTTCATGCACATTAGGGCTTCATGCACACTGGACCCCTCCATCTAAACTCCTGTAAAACTTATGTATGCATAGACAAATAGGCTAACATGGAGAGGCATTTAAAGGCAGGAAAAAAAATGTTTTTGAGCTCAAGTATGCATGAGGCTAAATGTCTGCCTATTGTTTAAAAAATATGGGATCGATTTTTGAATGTATGATAAAACTGGGGGATGTGGCTCCATATGGCATGATTAGGTGAGTGTAGTTAAAAGTAGGTGTGGTGAGTAGGGTGTGTCCAGATTTCATTGTGAAAATCTGGTAACCTTGGAGTAGCCTTCATAGTATGGTTTGGACTGGTGCCCATCCACATTGCACTAGTTATTGTAAATGGTTCTGTGGCTAAATAAAAAATATTTTTCCATGGCTATGGAGGAAGACGAGGAGCACTTTACAGTCAGCACTGGTTTCAGCCTACCACAAAAAAAATGACTGCCAATAATATCCAAGCAGTGGATGAATTTAGATCAACCAAAGAATGTTCACAAGACTGGACAGATACAGATACGCAACCACTGCCAAACCTGACCTTAATGGGTGGAGTGGGCCATGGTTATATGATATCTGCTCCATACCAATGCAAAGTGTATGGTCATACAGTTATTGGAATCAGTTAGATTTTTTGTGTTATTTTGAAGGTGAGATATGTATATATGGAATTGATTGCTGCAATTTGAGGGAAAAATCATACAGATAATTTAATATTACATGGCCTAGACAAATAAAACAATTACATAGGCACTGCTGTTCGATGCTGCACCAACTCCTAAAAACACAGGAACAAAACATTTTATTAATGAATGTGTCTTCCATAAGACCTGTCTGTATTGCTTCAGAGTAGCCATTAAGATTAGAACAATCCCTGCTATGCAATTATGAATCTCATAGGGTGCTGTGCTAAGGCAATATAGACAGCTCTTACAAAGTAAGACACACTTTAGTAAATGATTGCCACCATGAGAAAAATACTACCAAACAAATGTTGTAAACTTTAAAATGTACTGTACATTATGTCAATGCACAAAATGTTCTACAGGGCTAATTTTTTTAAGGTTATTAATATGTAACAGCATATTACATTGTACTTTGATGATTTCCAGTAGTTAAAGGCAGGGCCATGGATAAGAGGGTACCATCAGTCCTCCTGTATGGGGCCCAGGCCAGCAGGGGGGCTCAGACAGCTGGGTGCATCAAATACGGGCAGGGAGGGTGATAAGAAAGCATGGTGGAGGGGCAATTACTGGGACTGATCCCCTGTATGGCTCTCTCTGCAGCGGCTGAAAGCTGGCTTATTCTCCTCTTCCTCCAGCTGTCTTTCAGCTGCTACAGAGAGAGCCATACAAGCCAGAGAGAGCCATACAGCCATACATGTCCCCGAATGGTATAAATGTTAAACTGGACTTAAATTGTTTCATTAGTGATGCTTAATTTAGTTATAGAATTTATTTATATATTGTTTTATGTACTGTTTTCATTTTTTATTTAATGATTATTATATTTAATGCTTATTTAATGTTTAGAATAATTATTTATTTATTTGTGATGTATTTTATTTAATTTTAGTTTTAGGTTATATTAATTTAATTATCCTGCTGTCTTATATAATTTGGACACAAGATGGTGCTGTTGTGAGCATGTGGTGCAGTTAGTCCATTCAAGGTATCTGACCATCAGCACCACTCATTTATATTCAAGCCTTCAGGTGTTATCGATTATAGTGACCAATGAGAAAGGAGGCGGCTCTTTAAGAGCACGCTCCACGTACTGCTTACCATTCCCTTGGACGAAGTCGTATGACGAAATGTGTTAGGGCGTGGTTAACCAGTGACGTCACCATGTACGCTGACCCACGTGTCTGGATCATGTGACCGCAACAACGCCATCTTGGTTGCAGGCAGGCTGGTGTGATGCTGCTGAGAGCTGGTAGCTCTCATATATGGAGGATTTTTAACAAATGCTTGATATTTTCTAACTCAATGTGAGTGTGGTTTTATGGGGGAGATATTTGAATAAATTTTTTACATACGTTATTGCTCTATGGTGAGTATTTTTATTCTACCTACATGTACTATATGGAGTTATTTGGATATCTCTAAGCTGGAGCTAAGCTGTGGAGTGTTGGATAAACCGTTATTCACCAACTTTTAGTGAGTGTGCATTTTGATGGGGTGTTAAAGCACTGGATTTTGCACTGGTGATGGAAGACTTCATAGTTTCATTTACTGGGGATCATATGTGATAGTGATGTGTGGACTTTACTGAATGGACTCTATGAGGACTCATTTATTTATAATTTTTTTGGACAATTTATTTAATAGTGCACTTATTTGGTGGTGGATTTGTTTATTTTTTTGGGGTAGCGCTATTATTTGTGATTAATTTTCATATTTTATTATATTTATTTTATCACAATTTGGATTATGATACAGGGGATCAGCCCTAGTAAATGCCAGCCCCCCCCCCCCCCGCACTCATCACCCTCCCTGTTCACTCTACGTTTTCACCTGCGAGGTATCACCCCCACAGTTCTGCCATCTTCCCTTCTCTCCTTCCCACAAGCAGCTGCAAGCATACAATGGGATTCTCCAGGATGGATAGTGGGGGAAGGGTCTAGTAAATATGTCACATTTACCAGCCCCTTCCTTTCCTGAATGAACACATTGAGTGATCGGTACCAGTAACTGAAGCATTGTAAACTGTATTTATTTGGGGGGGGGGCTGTCAGGTTGGCTTTATAGGGCCCTGTGGTTTCTAACAGCAGCCCTGGTTAAAACATTTACATTAATGAAATACAAAAATCGCCTTGTATTAGTGTACCTACACACCTGTTCTCTGACATAAGAGTACTAATGTGAACTAGTTTAATAAGTAATTAACATAATTACTCATAGTTGACCCTTTCTTAAAACAAACCCCTGCACAGTAGCACTCAGACTGGAAGAGAAATAGGCAGCACTCTGACCAAACAAGACTTTTTTGCTCTGCAAAGTGCTTGCCAGCCTAATGTTGAACAGGTTTAAAGAGGGAAGAGCGCCAATCTGATCTCATCATTGTGTTTATGCTCCTTCACTATCCAATTAGTAGGCCTGAGGAGACAGGATTAAGAAAGCAAAAATTCAGCAGCCACTGTTTCTTATAGTTTGTCAGATGGGAAAATTTACTATGCTTTAAAAAGCAAAATGCATGTACATGTACACCCTTGCTTGCAACTGTAAGAGAAAGGTATGATATATACAAGAGGCAAATAATGGATATACTGAAGCAAAAATAAGGGGTCTATTTATAAATAAAAACTTGTTGTATTAATATCTTAGCATTCGCACAGACATCATGAATAATCCCAGTAATGTGTCTAATATGTGTATTTCCTATTATCTTTAGTTCCATCTAGTGACAATATTATGATATTTTCCTGAAATACCACAATCAGGAAAATACTTCATTATGGCCACTAGATGGAGATGACAGTCTAAGGAAATACACATATTGCCAAGGTGATATTTTTTTGTAAAAAAATCCCTGTGTTGAATGTTACTAATATTTAAATATCTGTATTCCAACAGGCTTAAGAAATTCTGCTTTTAGATAAAGGATGGGTTGGTGTGCTTTTATCAAAACTACTTTTATTTTCAAGTAAACAGACCTTCAGACCTTGTACTAATAAACCAGATGGAATAATCCACTTTACATAAGCTACAAAATAAAAGCCTTCTCATACAACAATGTATCATATATAAGTCAGTACTTTTTTGTTTACCCCCCTTTTTTTGACTATTAAACGCAAGTCAAACAATATTACACCATGTGGCGTCCTTCATTGGGCTCTCTATGAGAGCACCATCTCCCACAGCACTTCTTTGGACCAAGGAGTTCCCTGACGCTCACACGTTCGGATGCTACTTGGCCACCTCTTCTTGCGGTGAGACAGTGGATAGGACGCAGTGCGACCTGACCAGATCCCTGATGCTGGAGAGATCTTGCAGCAGCTACTTCCTTACATGCGTTATTTTAACGCACTTCTGGTGAGTGCGCACTCTATTTGTTTTCCAGGATTCCTTCTACCTTTTACTACCATCACCCTGGGATGAGAACTTTGTACGTGCTCTCAGCACCCTTTATAGACTCAGTGCACTATTCACCTTGTGGTATATCTGTTTGACCACTGATATTTATATATTTATCCTACAGAGAAATATTTTATTTTGCTTTTAGCGCTGCACCTACTTTTCTTTTATTATTGACTATTGCAAGGAGGATTGGTTGCCTTTTTGGTGTTCTAGCTGCTTGTGCTCTTGTACCTGTAGCGCTCGCTATACTTTTTTCACATGTTTGCAACTGCTGCCACCAGATGAAAACCAAAAATGATGCTCTCTTAGCCTGGTGACATCAGCCTCCATCTATTTTCAAAGTGTTTCTTTTGGTAAACACCAATCTTGGTCTAGGAAAAGCTATAGACAGTTACAGTGTTCCGTAAAAGCACTTTCATTCGCATCCAGATTCTTTAACCATTTGATGCCCAAACTAACTTAAAAAGACCTCTTCTGTGCCACACAATCTAAATCAAATGTATACAGCCTATCCAACACGGATTGTTAATGAATAAAATAAGTATTAAAACTAGAAAAAGGAACCCACATACAAAATACTGTACAAAGCAAAATTTTAACCCCCAAGTGCTATTATGTAATTATGTATTAAAACTTGGTCAAATATAAACAATTTGTTGTCAATACTTATTCCTCCAGGGGTAATTGTGTTGGGTTCAAAATCCACTTGGATTCACATCTTGAAATCTTCTTAACAAAATTCCCCCCTGCCAATCAGGTTTCACTATCTCAATCCTCCAAAAACTGATCCCTTTCAAATTTCTTGTTGTGGAACTCATTATAGTGTCTGGGGAGGGGAATGTTTACGTTTCCCCTGTAGAATTTTACAAAAACATTCCTTGATTCATGTTTTTAACTCGTGTTTTGTTTAGCCCATGTTAAACTTGCTAATCCCTGCTTTACCGCCCATATTGCTATTTTTCACCATTGGTAAGATCTCAAGTCCAACCTCCTGATATATTTTGGTCTCCCAGCCAATTTTGATGCTAGAACCCATTCTCCTTTTAAAATATCTCAGTGTTTAGATATCATGCTCCTCATTACATGGGTCTGGGTATTATACTTAAAAACAAAAACTAAATAAAATACATTTTCTGTATTATCTTTCTTCTTTTCTTTCCCTGGGTCTTCACTTTTGTGAACCTTTTTTCTAAAAAAAAAACTGAGAGGTTAGTATTCTGCCTCCTTCCCTATAGTCTTCCATTCCACTACAGTTTCTCCTTAGGCACATCATTTATGCTATCCATCCCTTAGGTTGGAAAAACTGTTACTACTCAGGATATACTTAATCCGCTGAAGCAGAGCTGTAGTACTGAAAGCAGGAGAATTGTGTCCCTAGAAGTCTATAAAGCTCATCACACTCTCTACAATCTATATAGGCATGATTGGATACAGAGTGATTGCATAGATAGGTGTGTCCTCCTACTATATAGTTTTGGTAAATCTAAAGGAGATTGTTCAGAGATTGTACAATCAGCTTGTATAGTGTATGACCACCTAAAATGAGCTAGTCGCACTTTTGTTGCCATTATTTGGTAACGGCACCTCAAACACGGAAGCAAATTCAAATTTTTGCCACATGATTAAAAAAAAACAAGCGTCATACACAGCAAAGTGCACACTAAAAACCATGTAAACCACAACACTCCAAGATGCCCCATGAGCTACTTTGCCATGTGTACTGTATATGTGTCTTGAAAAAAACGAGCCAAAAAACATGCACTTCCACTATGCTAGGTGTAAATGAGGCCTGAAAGTGAAATGTGTGTGTTTACACACATCATTCACATCTGTGTGTTTCCGAACCTATGGAAAACTGCACATAAAACATGTATTTTGCATTTTTGTTGCCATTAAGTGTTAATGGCACTCCAAGTGCAGGTAGCAGGTGTGTGTCTGCCATGTGACAAATGCGCTGCATGTGCACCAAAAATCGCAGTAAAAAAACCTGCAGCTTTAAAAAAAAGTTCTGGAGCTTCTTTGGAGCGTTTGCCATCCCATTCAAGTGAATGAGGTGCCCTATGCACGATGAGTGAAAGCACTTCAAAATAACCAAAAAACATGTGCAGAGTCTATGTTTTTCTCTGCTATCCAGAGATGTGAACGGGGTCCTGACAGCGTGTGTCTCCATCAACTACCGCCCATGTACTTGTATAAAGATGGCCGTAGACTATGCAATCTGATTATACATTCTCTGTACAATTTCTATCAGATGTACCAAAACTATGGAATAGGATGACCCACCTGAATAATCTATTCGATTTGTATCAAATCAAACAGGCCCTTGCACTACATAGCTGACGGTAGATCTAAAGGAGATTGTACAATCCACAAGAGGTGGTATGGTAATGAGGGAGGTGTACTCCAAGCAGGTAAGTGTGCCCTATTCTGTGATGCACTAAGGCAGTGTATGATGGGAGAAAAAGCTTCTTGGAATGTCACATGATCTACATACAAGCGTTGATGGAATCAGAAGTATTTTTTCAAATTTCAAACAGAAAGGTGAAAATTCAAAGCTGCTGTAGATGCAGTAAATGAGAAATAAGCACATTTGGTTGAATTGGCCAGAAAATACATTAAAAAAGGCCTCTGTTTACTATGAAAAAAGTGAAATTCTGCCCAAAAAAGTGAACTTGACCTTTAATAAAGATTTGTATGGATAGGCTGTATCTATTTAGTTTAGACTGCGTAGCACGGAAGGAGGTTTTTAAACTTAATTTGGACATTTAATGATTAAGGAAACTAATGAAAGTGCATTAAAGAAACACTTTACCTGTCAATAGATTGGCTGAGGTTGATGACACCAGGATAAGAAAGCATCTTTTTTGTTTTTCATCACGCAGCATGTGTACCATGATCCACTAGAATGTCTACTGCCAGGATGCTGGTGGTATTTAAGCACTCCTGTTCCTCTTTTCTGGTATTTTTACTGTACACTGCCATGCACAGTCGAACAGACAATGGATTCTGTATAGAACTACAAGGCCCAGCACACCACATTAGTCAGCTTGCAGCCGGTGATTTTTACAAGTGCTACTGATCATTTATAAGCAACAGTGGAAATTGTGTAATTATATGATACATTGTTCTATGAGAAGGCTTTTAATTTGTAGCTGAAATAAAGTGGATTATTCCATCTGTTTTATTGGTGCGAGTACTGCCTGAAGATCTGTTCATTTCTGCTTGTTGGTACCCTTTGGAGGATTTAGGTTAATTCAGTGCAGCTGCTACATATATTTGTGCATTTTTGTCCTGATTTACGCTGAAGAACGTTACTATTTGCTTTTCATTTCATTTCAACTTAGGGCACTATTAATCTTGTATGGTATGTATGGTGCTTTGACTGTTATTACACTTTTTTTTATTAAAAATAATTTTCTTTAACAAAATAGCAGTTACAGCATGGTCAAAATGATATTGTAAATACAGATGGTGTTTTGTCAAGCACAAAGATTTTACTTTTTTTATTTTTGATAACTGGTGGCTTTACATTTTCAGCAACAACACATGAGACATGACCATATGCACAGTCACCTTTATACGAGTCACGGAGATTTTGGGCTACAAGAATTTACTATTTTACAGAAGAGAAGGAATCGTCTGCTGCTTTGTTAGCACAGTCATTCTAGCTTCCTCCTCAGCAGGCCTACAGTCAGGGGAAATTTAGGAACACACAGAGATTATTTGTAGAGAATACATAACAGCCGGAATAACAAAGCAGATTGTTTTCCTTTGTCCTTTCTGAGGACACTGCCAGCATTAACTGTAAACTGTTTACAGTTTTGTGTTTAGCAGCATGTCCCTTGTGGAATTCATTAGTACTCTATCTAGTCTAAAAACTCCTCCTTTTTAAGTTTTGGATAGAGTAAGGAAAGGTTAAGTCTAACTCTGGGCTAATTGTATTTTTGTTTTCAAAATGTCCTCCAGCAGCAGTGAAAAAGAACAAAGCAGCTTTTGCTGCAGTACTCAACTTCAAGAGATTTGACACACACAGTACTTAATGACACCCAACCTTATTCAAACCTGGAAAACTGAAGACATATTGTGAGTACAGACTGTCATGGACCAACCCCATTAAGGGGCATCACCATGGATCTCTGAACACACAATATAATGATTCGGAGAATGGCGCTCACATCATTAAGTCAGCGCTGCTCTCTAAATCATTGGGAACCGTCCACTGTCAAGGAAGAGGACCCTGCACATCATGTGACTGGCCTAAATAGATTTGGAAAAATTAAGTATATATAATTAAGCATAAAATAAATGGGGAAGGAGGGGGGTCCCTGTCAAATTATATCTTGCTGTCTCTATTTCTGTAGACACAGCAGGAAGTGAAAGGAAATCTCTAAAAAGAGGAAAGGTTTCCCCCTTTTTTTGGCAACAACAGTCACCAGGACAAATAGGTTGAATCACCCCAGCAATAAAAATCTGTCAGTGGGTTCTAATAATCATTACTTATGCTATCAAAATCAAAAAGAAACAAACATAAAAAATTTATCTAAACATACACTTTAAAGACAAAGGGGTTAATTCACTAAAGGTTACTGCATGCGATATGAAAGTCATGTGACTCATTTTTAAAAAAAAAAATCACATAAGATAATAAGAGAGCTAATTCATCAAAGTAAAATATCGAATGTGAAGTAAATACTGCATATTTGTTAAAATAGTGAGATAAATACCGCAAAAAAAAAAGTTAATTTATTAAAAAGCACACACATTCGTTATTTATCACCTGGTGTTTGCTGGCGATATTTTAGAAATGTACAAAATAACAATTAGGGGAACTCTGCACTGGCCAGGAAGTAAAAAGCATACAGTTTGTCAGTGTGAGAATGTTCTCCTCTGAGCTCACTATAAATAAATACTAATGTTTCATTAGAGGGAGATCAATTTGTGAATGAAAGCACTCTAGAACGTTTTTAACGTTCACAATATTGATGTGTGCTTTCTGGTGCAGTGTTAGCCTGCAAAAAAAAAAAAAGTGAAAAAACAATGCCAAAAATAATGCAAAATGTAAGCACTAAATATTTCACAACATAAATATTTTACACATTTGGTAAATAATGCATATTTAACGCAAAAATTCACGTGGTATTTATCTCTTAGTGAATTGACTCCAAAGTAGGTCCATACTGATAAATTAACTAAACGTTGAATTAAAGATTATGTCATTTTGTCTTACATATGTAATCTGAAGCAAACTGTATGAAAAAAAGGCATTTGATTGGCAGGACATCCTTCCTTCACCCACTTTGCCCATAACCTTTCTTCTTCTGCACCATATCCTTGCTAAATATATAATTTAAAAAAAAAACCTAAAACATCTAAACACACATTTTTTTATCTGCACTGTGGTTCTTGTAATTATCCCAACGATTCACATAATTTCATTTTCACTTGACTATCAAAGAACCTGGCTGGAAATGACCCTTCCATGAATAGAAAGAGTTCTAAGGTGGCTACTAGGAAAATCATTCAAAATCTGGGTTTCAGAATGCTTTGTGTGCAATAGCAGCCCAAGCCAAAAATATGAAGCCAGTCAAACTGCAAGTTATGAGGGGATCAGATGATTTCCCAAACTAACCAGATATTATATGTGCTGATTCCGGAAGCATTCTCAGTTAACGCAAAGAAATGTTTACATATTTCAGTCAAATCCTTTCTATGCCAGTGATAGAACAACCTAAGAAAAAAGCCTGGATAATCTATAAGAGGAAATCCACACTGCCCATTCATGTTCAAAATAATATATATATATTAAGGATCCTTCAGCTAACCCTTAAGTAAAATGTAATTTCAGTTGTCCTGTAAAATAAATATGAAAAATAAGAGCCGGCAATTATAATTAGAACTTCTCTTAAATAAACAGACAAACAGAAAGGACAGCAAAGAACTGCAACTAGAAGCAAAAGAATAGGGCGGAGCATGGTCTATAGCCTGTGAAGTAGTGCTAACTGAGAAATCAAAAAGCTTGATAAATTGCAGGTAATCAGCAGTGATCCCAGATGGAAGCCCACAGAAAGGGATAAAAAAAAGAAACAAAAAAGCCAAGTGAGTTAGCAAGCAGATGGCGAGAAGGATTTTTTTATTGAACACACCAGTGGTTTTTCCGTGTCCCTGTGAGTTGGCTTTAGAACTGATTTCCTACAGTTTTTCTTACATACATCTGTTTTCCGGCATGCATAGTCTCTGTTAGTGAATTCCCTGACACATGGCAGCAGTTCATGGTTTTCAGTGTGGCACTTGGAAGCACTCGTGTTATCTATAACGTCTGAGCTCACATCACCAAAATCCTCCTCCACGCTGCTTTGCCTGGTGAGGGTTTTCCTGCGTGTCAACATTTGCTTTGGGTCTCTAGAACATATGGTATTTGGTTGGGGATCATGTGTGGCATTTCTAGCAATATTGCTGCAGCCTTGCCTGAAATGGTAACGGGCTTCTTCTTCTTCGCTTCCGCAATCCAAGCCGCTGTCTGGGCTCCTGGAGAGAGGTCCAAGCTTGCTACCTTCACATGTAAAATCATCTGAATATGGAGCAGCCCCATTAAACCTACACTTAGAGAAATGCCATGGGCTCTGGTGCCGCCCATCTTGACTACTAGCCCTTGGCACCCTATTTGTTCTAGCTACGTTTCCTCTGGTTCTATAAGCCTTGCCTACAGAATGCCCTCTGTGCAAGAGCTCTGAGTGTTCTCCACTTTCTTCCTCTGCAACTTCAGGAATACTGAACAGTTTTTTACTGTGAGGATGCTGAGGGGAAAAGTCCAGCTGTTCCTTTAAAGCAGGTTCTGTGGCCTTAGTCTTAGAACACTGCACAAGTCATAGACAATACAAAAAAAATAGAATGGACCAACAACAAGAATAGAAAAACACAAGATCCAACAAGTGCAGTAAAACAAAAAAGACAATAACATGGAAAGAGAAGTAGAGGAAGAGAAAGAAAAAAATAAAGACAGGGTTAGTTTTTAGAGGCAATGGAAAACATAAGGCATGCGAGTTTACTCTGTGAAGGAAAGGTTCATGCTCTGAATGGGAATCTGTGAAAATAAAGACATGATTAGGAGCTTGGCTGGTGTCAGAGAGAACATAAGATCAGTACAAACAATGAGAGCTTGGCATATCAGTGCTATAGTAAGAATAGGACCATGCAGGGGATTGATGCTGCACACAGACAGCCAATGTGACGCTTAGATGCAGCACACATCAGATGATACTAGTTAATGGTTATTAAGTCATAGGGCTGCCGCTGTCAGAGTTACCGTAACTCAGTTGTAGATGCAAAACAAGTCTCATTTAGTACATCACAAGGATTAGGACCATTGTGCAGTGATATCCATTTACAATGCATGTAGTCATTGCTTGGCCTTTACATGATTGTTTAAGTGGATATCTCTGTGTTTAATGCATGCTGGTTACAAACGCTATCAATGAAATCTAGCAGGTTAGAAAAGGACACTTGGTAAGTCATGGGATTTCTGCAGTGCCATCAGTTCAGCCATTGAGGTGGAACAAACCAATACTTTTCGTTCAACCTGAAGCAGGGTATCACCGAAAGCATTGTTTAATAAAAAAGGATCATTACAATATACAATAAATAACACATCTTCAGATTTTCCAAAACCTGCATAAATGTTTGTCACAAAACACTATCAATAATCCAGACACAATCATTTTTTGTTCTGCTATGCCAAAATGTTATATTTTTATTTTATTTCAGCAGTTTGTGGTGACTGTCTTGAGCTTGACGTAATCCACATCTTAAAGGGAAAGGGGTTGGCAGTCCTTACACTCTTTGGCTCTCAGTCAATATATAATTTTTAGTTTTGACCTGAACTCCTATTGAAATTTTACTATAAAGCTCTGTAAATCAAGTGATACATTTTGACTATCATTCTCTTAGTAGGAATGAGCAGGCAAACAAAGGACAAAGATGAATAGTTGAAGTCAGTAATTTATTACACATGATGTGAGGTTGACCTACATAGACTGAACTGAGCTCTCCCAATTAAAAAGAAAAGCTCAAGTAAACATACCCTATATTTTCTAGGTTCAGTGCTGACTCATCTTGCATCAGATCACTAAATTAAGAAACCAAATGTTTAATGAATCCTGCAGTTTCTAATAAATATCTTTTTTTTATTTTTTACAGATTTACTCCAGACAAAACGTGTATGCCTTAATAAATGCAAAGCTGTTTCTTGACCCCCTTCTTTTTTATGTCAACCACTCCTGGTGGTTTCAGGGCATGCTTTTGCATACTGCATATGAGTCATCAGCTTTATTTAGCAAATATGAGGCCAGCAGCACATACACTGTGCAGCAGCATTAAGGTTACACCAACTGGAAAGGCACCTCTAGGCTGGTATTCTCTATATACAGAGCTGGAGGTGCACGCATAACTGGAATAAAACTTGCTTTTGTGAAACTGGTACACAAAAATAACTATAACATAAAACAAGCAAGGTCAGGGAGAAGCAAAGGGTAAACTATTAAATATCGCGAGGATTGCTAATTAAAAAAGCTAATTAATTAGGTTTTAAATGCTCTACAACAAGCAACTGGATTATGTATTGTATATATAATGTAAACTGTATATTATCCTTCTTAACCATTTGACGCCCGGCCTATGGCCAAATGGCATCCAGAAAAATGTACTAGCTTTCCGGGAGGCCACCATATGGCGTCCTCCCACACATGCGCAGCGGCACGATCTGTCACCGGCCGTGTACCTCGGACACGGCCGATGACAGATCTGAGTACCAGCCCCCGTTGCCGGTACCATGTGACCTGCTGTGACCAATCACAGCAGGTCACATGACAGTTGTATACAATGGATGGCTTCATTCATGCCATCCATTGCATACTAGTGTCTAGCTGTGAATGGTCACAGCTAATTACATGCACATGTCATGTGATTAGCTGTGGCCAAATCACAGCTAGGCACAAAAAAAAAACAAAAAAAACCCTGAATGAATCAATGTCATTCAGGTAAATGCTTGCTTATAGCAAAGTAATTCTTTGCTATAAGCAAATTGTGTAAAAAAAAAAAAAAAAAAATACTGATCACTTCCCCAAAGTAGTACAATGTTACTATGGTAACATTGTATTACTTTGGACATCTTAAAAAAAAGGAAAAAAATGTAATAAAAAATTTAAAATAATAAAAAAATATCTAAATATTTTTTTTTCACACTGTCACCAGTCAGTGTCCCTGATCACTGCCATGCCAGTTATATGATGACGCTGTACTGCACTGGTGACAGTATGTAAAAAAAAAATAGTGAAAATATTTTTTTTTATTTTTTCATTTTCCGAAAAATAATAACAAAAAAAATACAACTTCAAAAAACTCGCCATGCCTCTTATGAAGTACGTCGGACTGTCTACTTTGCAAAAAGGGGTCATTTGGGGGATATCTGTACTATTCTGACATTCTTGTACCTCAAGAAATTAGATTGGCTATCAGTACTTCAGGATTGATCAATATTCAGATCTATACCATAGTTTGTGAACTCTATAACCTTCCTACAAACTAAAAAATACATCCTAATTTGGGTTATTTTCACCAAAGACATGTAGCAGAATACATCTCGGCCTAAATTTATGAAGAACAATTATTTATTTGCAAACTTTTATAACAAAGAAAAACCTGGGGGGTTTTTCAAAATTTTTGGTCTTTTTTTGTTAATTTAGCAAAAAATAAAAACCTCAGCGATGATTAAATACCACCAAAAGAAAGCTCTAGTTGTGTGAAGAAAATGATAAAATTTTAGTTTGGGTACAATGTTGTATGACCGCGCAATTGTCATTCAAAGTGTGAGAGCGCTGAAACCTGAAAAATGGCCTGGGCAGGAAGGTGTAAAATTGCCCGGTATTGAATTGGTTAATATGTCTTTTATCTGGCACCTGACACTGAAGACATTCCAACCAATGACCTTTCTGCAAAAAACTCATCTGACGTTTTCTGACTCAATGTACTCAGCACATAAAAATAAAAAGCTAGTAGCCATTGACAGGGAGTAAGGGATCATCATACACATGAAAATTATTATCCACAAGTCAAGTTTTCCTATTGTGACTTTACAGTATAGAAAAAAAATCACCCCTTTAAAATCATCACATTTTGTTGCTTTGTAGCCTCAAATGAAGACAGACACCATTTTTGTTTTATCCAGTTGTATTTACTCAGTGCAACTTATAATATCTAAGTGAAAGATATAACACCAATGTGTCAGAAAAAAAAATTGATAACAGAATCTCTGAGTTGGAAAAAGAATCACCCCCTTGTGTCAGTATTTTATTGAACCACCTTTTATTTTAATTCCAGCCTTTAGTCTGTTGGGATATGTCTCTACTCACTTTGCACATCTAGACTTTGCAATATTTGGCCACTCTTCTTTGCAGAACTGCTCAAGTTCAGATAAGTTGGATGGGGACCGTTTGTACTGCAGTTTTCCAAGTCATTCCATAGATTTTCAATGGGGTTTAAGTCTGGGCTAGACTAAGACTAGGCCATGCAAGGACATTCACGTTTTCCTCCTTCAATCACTGTGGGGTCATTTTTGCTTTGTGCTTTGGGTCAGTGTCATGTTGGAAGGTGTTTCCTTAAGAATTTAATTTTTCCTTCTATCCTGACAAGTGTTCCAGTCCCTGCTGCACCCCCATAACAGGATATTACCACCGCAATGCTTTACTGTAGTAATGGTGTTATTTGGATGGTGATCTGTATTGGATTTTCGCCAGACATATCGCAGTGTTGAGACCAAATAATTCAATTTCAATCTCATCTGACTATAACACCTTTTTCCAGGTTGCCTCAGAATCTTCAGGGTGCATTTTGGCAAAGCTCAGTCATGACTCCATGTGGCCTTTCTTGAGGAGTGGCTTTTTTCTTGCAACCCTCCAATACAAGCCACATTTGTGGAGAATTTGTGATATTGTTGTCACATGTACAAAATGACCACTCTTTGTCATAGATTCCTGCAACTGCTTCAGAGTTGCTGTAGGCGTCCTGGTAGCCTCTCTGGCCAGTTTCCTCCTGGCTTTTCCATCTGGTTTGGAGCAATGTCCTGATCCAGGGAAGGTCTGTGTTGTACCAAATACCTTCCAATTCTTAGACTTCACTGTGCTTCTAGGCATTGATAAAGCCTTTGATTTTTTTTTTGCATCCATCTCCTGACTTGTGCCTGTCCACAACCTTATCCAGGAGTTCTTTTTACAGTGCCTTGCCACCCATAGTTGATTGTTTGCTTCAGTTGCACTACAAGGGACTGAAATGCTTCAGGAAAGCTCTTTTCATGCTGAGCTAATCAAAATGACCACGGTTGAAAGTCAAACGGCTTTGTGTGCAATTGAGAAGGTGATTGGCTACACCTGATTGAGTTTACAAGTAATTTAGGAGGAAAGGGGTGATAACTTTTCCAACTCAGTGATTCTGTTTTTCAGTTGCAGTCAGTAAATACAGCTGGATAAAGCAAAAACTGTGCGTCTTCATTTCAGGCTGCAAAGCAACAAAATATTTAAAGGGGGTGATTCTTTTTTATACCTACTGTATATTATACATCTAAATAATCACTGGCCGGTGGTGCTGGGAGTCATATGTGGCTCTCATTGACCATTCACAGAGCTTTAAACAGCCTCCCAGCAAATGCTCAGTACAGGTCTGCCTTATATGTTTTCCTCTACCACTCTCCCTAAAGGGAAGCTAAATACAGATGGCCTGCTCTAGATAGTATTAGTTTTATTATAATATTGAACAATAATGACAAAAATGTTGTATGCTTAACAATAATCTGAGGCATAAAATTGTATGAAAGAAACAATTGTTTTCACTAAATCATAGCAACCAAGGTATATATGTTGTTCCATTATTGCTGTACATGGAAATGTAAATATCTAATATGTCTGCCTGAAGTGATAAAAGCCAGATTAAATTATGCTCCAATTTTAACAGGGGAATACAAATATTTCTGAATATGTAATTTCCATTGCTTTACAAAACGTGTAAATAAAGTATAACTAAAGTGATATATTTGAAAGGAAAATATATTGTACTTTATGCTTCCCTATGTACAAAAGAGTGAAATGCGTTAGTGTAAATAAATAAAGAAGCTGCCTGTCACCCATGCTAGTCCCCCAGCTGGTATGCTGATCGAATGGCTTCAAAAGCAAGTCTTCATTTATTTTATTTTTGTTCTGTCCCAGTGGCTTAGAATATATTGAAGTTAAACATTCAAATAGCATATTCACAAGGTCTGAAATTGTTGCCTGCTGGTTTTAAAAACTGAATTCACATTGTATTAGAGATACATAGAATGTTTCAGCAAAACTTTTGAAGGGTAGCAATGTAAAGCTCAACACCAGAACAGGAAATAAGCAGAGATGTCTCCACTGAGGGCAAGAACAGTAATAAGCTTGATGGAAGTGTTGTCTAAAAATGTGTATAGCTGGCATAAAAGTAGTAGGGGAGAAGAACTTGAATCCAATAGATCTCAGCAGCAATCAAGGGAACATGTGTCTGGTGGATCTAGGAGAGACAGGTGGGAGCCACAGCAGCAAGGGGCTGCAAGTTATGTGCACAGAGTCATGTATGAAGACTGTCTGTAGAAGACAGAAAAAGGGCCTAAAGGGTAAGGCCAGAGCAGGATTACTACATGTCTAAGCCAGGAGACTGGACGTGGATTACTTTGGATGTAAAAGCTGAAAACCCTGCCGGGGAAACCTGTTGATTTTGATTTCTGGAACATTGAACTTTCTTTTAATAAAATTATGCAAGAAAAGCCCATAAAAAGAAGTGAGTGGTGGTGTCCTCTATTGTTTGATGCCTGTTCTCACTATATATATATATATATATATATATATATATATATATACACAGTATCTCACAAAAGTTAATACACCCCTCACATTTTTGTAAATGTTTTATTATATCTTTTCATGTGACAACAAAGGTGAGTACACCCCTAAGTGAAAATGTCCAAATTGGGCCCAATTAGCCATTTTCCCTCCCCATTGTCATGTGACTCGTTAGTGTTACTAGGTCTCAGGTGTGAATGGGGAGCAGGTTTGTTAAATTTGGTGTTATCACTCTCTCTCTCATACTGGTCACTGGAAGTTCAACATGGCACCTCATGACAAAGAACTCTCTGAGGATCTGAAAAAAAGAATTGTTGCTCTACATAAAGATGGCCTAGGCTATAAGAAGATTGCCAAGACCCTGAAACTGAGCTGCAGCATGGTGGCCAAGACCATACAGTGGTTTAACAGGACAGGTTCCACTCAGAACAGGCCTCGCCATGGTCGACCAAAGAAGTTGAGTGCACGTGCTCAGCATCATATCCAGAAGTTGTCTTTGGGAAATAGACCTATGAGTGCTGCCAGCATTTCTGCAGAGGTTGAAGGGGCGGGGGTCAGCTTGTCAGTGCTCAGACCATATGCCGCACAATGCATCAAATTGGTCTGCATGGCCGTCATCCCAGAAGGAAGCCTCTTCTGAAGATGATGCACAAGAAAGCCCGCAAACAGTTTGCTGAAGACAAGCAGATTAAGGACATGGATTACTGGAACCAAGTCCTGTGGTTTGATGAGACCAAGATAAACTTATTGGGTTCAGATGGCGTCAAGCATGTGTGGTGGCAAGCAGGTGAGGAGTACAAAGACAAGTGTATCATGCCTACAGTCAAGCATGGTGGTGGGAGTTTCATGGTCTGGGACTGCATGAGTGCTGCCGACACTGGAGCTACAGTTCATTGAGGGAACCATGAATGCCAACATGTACTGTGACATACTGAAGCAGAGCATAATTCCGTCCCTTCAGAGACTGGGCCACAGGGCAGTATTCCAACATGATAACGGCCCCAAACACACCTCCAAGACGACCACTGCCTTGCTAAAGAAGCTGAGGGTAAAGGTGATGGACTGGCCAAGCATGTCTCCAGACCTACACCCTATTGAGCATCTGTGGGGCATCCTCAAATGGAAGATGGAGCAGCGCAAGGTCTCTAACATCCAGCAGCTCCGTGATGTCATCATGAAGGAGTGGAAGAGGACTCCAGTGGCAACCTGTGAAGCTCTGGTAAACTCCATGCCCAAGAGGGTTAAGGCAGTGCTGGAAAATTTGGACATTTTTACTTAGAGATGTACACACTTTTGTTGCCAGCGGATTAAACATTAATGGCTGTGTGTTGAGTTATTTGGAGGGGGCAGCAAATTTACACTGTTATACAAGCTGTACACTCACTACTTTACATTGTAGAAAAGTGTAATTTCTTCAGTGTTGTCACATGAAAAGATATAATAAAATATTTACAAAAATGTGAGGGGTGTACACACTTCCGTGAGATTATATATATATATATATATATATATATATATATGGGGTGGGGGGAGGACTGAGGGAGTGCTTTTGGTAAATATGATATTATATAACATAATAGAAAAACGATTGAGGAGCAAGCAGAAAGTACCTAGCACAACCACTTGGTGGTGCACCAATACATGGAAAAATAATTAAATGTATCAGGGATGCTCCAAACATACAGAAGATGTTGGCTCCCACGGACTTACACAGCCCTTTTCTGAGCAGTTTACTCTAATTTTTTAAAAAAACATACAGCAGCATTCAAAGGTCATCTACATACATTTCAGTACAAAAACAATACTGCAGTTCTGTTCATGCTGTTTGTATCTCAGGAAGGCTATCTACCCAAACATTTCTGCATCTGTTACATTTTCCTTTATTCCCTTAAATTAAAAAGAGTTAAATTGCATTTCAACTGCAACTGTAGATTAGTTATTACTGCTGCTTCCTAGTTTGCCATTAGAATGACAACCACTACCTTGTTCTAAAAAAGGACTTTTTATAGATAATAATAATGGAAAAAATGTTTGATGTATTTTGTTTTGCCATTAAATGTTTCCATTCAGTTTATTCTATTAAACAGAGATCTGTGTTTTAGAATTGCACATCTGCTGTACATTATTTATTAAGAAGTAAACAGGAACTGTCAAATTATCATTAAAAATGTAATACTCTCATAAGTTGCGAAATCTATCCCTAAATGGGAAAAAGAACAAAGAAAAACAGAGAATTGCTACTCTGAAGGTCAGCAGAAAGATTTAAATTTCAGAATGCCAGTAGTCTATAGTTTGGGCTAAACCAACTAGCCACTCAGAGAGGGCTCTAGATAGAGTCTTTGCAAATAAAGCTTGGTGGAATTATGGTATTGGAAGCACACCTAGAGGGTTAGAACCACCCTAAATTGCATAAATACTGTTTCTATTAATTTACATTTTCTTTCACACCACTAGAGAAGTGATATATTTATTTCCACTATTTCCCTGGCTCCCACATTACACATTATTTTACACAGCATACAGTATATATCCCAAACAATCACATCAATCTATATCCATCTAAGAAGCTGACAATCCAACATTCCTACCACACCTAAATGCAACTAGGATTACATGGAAGGAAGCCAATTAACCTGCCAATATGTTTTCAGATAGTGGAAGGAAACAATAAAAAAGAATGAGTAAGCGCTGAAAGTCAGTGAGCAGCTAAACACAAAAAGGTACCAAAAACCTCCGAAAATGAACAATAAAATAGCAGGGTGTAGCACTTAAAAGTTGATATTCATAATAAGATAAAAGAAACCATACATCATGTAACATGTCAAGCCTACTCAGCAGCTTATGAACATAGAAGTCATCAATGTATTAAATGATGACAGTTCTAAAAAACAAGTGACATAGTGCAAACGCATATAAATAAGTGTATTGAGTCACTAATCAGTGACTCGCCATGTGCACGGTGTCAGGTATAAGTCCAAATATTAAGGCGCCTAAAGGTCTTCCGGATCCAAATGACTGGTCCAAACGATTGATGATAAGGAAAAGTGTAAAGACTGCACACTCATCAGATTACACTGCGCATTTAGAGATAGCAATCTCAAAGGACCAGGGTGTCCCCTTTAAAGGTCTGGTCAGGTCTGGAGCCCCTCTTAAATCAACATCCGCTGCCCATGGATGGCTCTCCTCCTCTGTAGATAGAAGGAGCTCAGAAAAAAGGAGGCCAATAGTGTGATACCGTATGAACAGAGGGTGCTTTATTAGCCAGATGGATAAACAAAAAATCACTGACCAGTATGGTGATCCAAGATGGCTGCCGGGACCGACATGGTGCCGGCAGCATGGCATCCTAGTGCCGGCAGCATGGCGTCCTAGTGCTGTAGCCCCTCTCTGATGCGTTTTGTGCGATGGCACCTACTCAGAGAGGGTCTGCATCCCACTTTGTCACTTGTTTTTTAGAACTGTCATCATTTAATACATTGATGTTTTCTATGTTCATAAGCTGCTGAGTAGGCTTGAGATGTTACATGATGTATGGTTTCTTTTATCTTATTATGATTATCAACTTTTAAGCGCTACACCCTGCTATTAGATAGTGGAAGGAAACTGAATACGCAGAAATAATCAACGCAGGTGGGCAAAGCATACAAAGTGCATGCAGAAAGGTGTGACCAGGACCCACAACCACAAGGCAAAAGTGCTAACCACTTTTCTACTTCAAAAAAGAAACATGACATGGTTGGCTAGATGTTCTGGGAATAATTACATTTGTCATTTTATCAGGTGAACATGGTTACAATTCACCAAAAATGCTTACAAATGATCAGTGGTGAGTGAAGGATTTCAGATGCCAAATAAAATGGCAGTAACAGCCTTTATTATTAGGTAGGCCATGTAAAGAAAAAAGAAGATTCAACAGAAATCGTACTGTAAAAGCATCAAAGCAATCTATATCTGTGGATTGGGAACAGGTTGAGGACATGATGCATTAGAACAGGGGGTCACAGATGTGTGAGATACACATGTAGGTCATGGAGTCTTGTTCATGAAGTCTACCTCTTAAAGCCTACAACCAGGGGCAGACTGACAACTCATGGGGCCCCCGAGCAATAGGGAATCGTGGGGCACCTGTGTCCTTGCCCAAACTCAAAAAAGCCTATGAAAAAGGTACCAGGGGCATCTCATGGGGCCCCCTACTGAGCTCGGGCAGTGCCCGAGTTTCTAAATGGTCAGTCCGCCCCTGCCTACAACCCTACTGATAAAATGTATGTATGTGCAGGATGTTATTAAAACCAATGTACATAGAGATTACAACAAGTGAGAACTTCAGTTTATAAGCATTAGAGCTGTCAATATGTTTACTTGTTAGGATAGGTTATCAGCTCACATCTAAAGTGTGACTGCCAGGTTAGAGACAATTAAATATTTTCATATTATCATGAGCAGTAAATAAGCTTTAAAACAAGCCTGCAGAGCTTTATAGCTGCAGGCACTGTGGAGCTTTCACTCTCACCTACGTTTACCTGCTGTGTACCTAGGACAACTGTGGCTTCTTCTTTATGTTTTCATCTCATATGGACAGTCATTGGGAACCAAGTCTCTTGATCTATTGTCTCTTGTATTTATCATTAATATTCTCTTTGACAAGCATATTGGACAATGCAAAAAACAACCAGCATCTTTTAATTGAAGGTGATTGGGTTTTGTCAAGCTTGTGGAGGCCCACTTTCACTGAGCCTGCTTTATAAATGCAAAAATACAGTTTTTATTTTTCAGTAACAAGACCTCAACAGCTGCTATTTAAAAAGCAAGCTCCACCTATCAGTGTAAAATACTGTACTGTAGGTGTTTTGTGCAAGTATGATAAACCAGGATCCTTACCTTATACATGCTACTCATTGTTCATTTAGTGTTTCTAGTGTATTATATTAAGTATTTTTGTCAAGTACATGCTTGGTAAGTGGTAATGTACTGTATAAGTATATATCTATAAATACATGCTTTTTTATTTTTTTTTTTAAATGCTACATTTCTACTGAAATGCTTTATGTATAAGATTTACTGTTTTGTGAAAACTTACTGTTAAGCTCAGTTTAAAAACCTAAAACAGAAGACCTTTGATCCTGGCAGCACTGTGAACTTAATAAGCAGCAAAACGACTGATCAGGTCAATAATACCTTGCACAACTCAAGCTATTCAAACTGTGTTCCCTAAACAGAGAGCACAGAAGTTGCCTTTAGATGTCATTCTCTTACCTTAAGGGTGTTATGAGAGGTTACACTTCGCCTCCTGCCTCCATCTTCAAGCTGCATTTCTGAGTAAAGCTCCTCTTCATCTTCTTCCAAGATGTCGGATAAATCTGAGCCTCTGCTGCTTTCAGTGTGGTAATCATCACCAGGACAATAGTGTGGCTAATAAAATGATAAAAACAAAAGTGCATACTAGTCATTAATCCTAGTGAAAGAAATGCAAAGACAAACAGAAGATCGAAGCAGCTAAAACAGCAGCTGCATCTTTTGCTAAAAGGTCTATGATGCTGCTAATTGGCAAAAAAATAAATAAGACATTATAGAAAAGTCTTCTGCAAACCAATAAGGGTGAATTATAGTATGTAGGGAGGTGTAGTGTTTTGGTATATCTGCTGACCCAAGGAAAGCACTGTGTTGCTTTTTCAGGTTGGCAGGAACTCATTAGGGAATAAGTTGACTCCTGTTATGAGGAAGCTAGTGCATGTAAAAGACAGTGAAAACCCATGAGATTTGGATGGCCATTTTGGCATAGTCATTGTATATATATGCTCACCATTTTAAAGGGATGGCTCACATGGGAAGAGAGCAGAGAAGCAACATCATCAACTAACAGCATAGAGGAATAGACTTGGTTACCCCTTGCAGGAAACTGTGCCCCAATTGTTAAGGAAAGCATTTCTGTATGGGACTTGAGAAGAAGAGGGAGAAATAGGATGTAGCACTGCAAGGACACATGTGTAGGCTCATTTTGGGAGGCCCCAAGCATGTAGTTGGAAAAGTGGGATGGGGGATCCTATTTGAGAGGTTACTATAAACAAGTAACAGAAGTACCGCAGCACCTTTCCTATGAAAACTACAATAGGAACAGTGCTGGAATGTACTGTACCTGGCACGTTATCCTATGTTTAGGAAAGTTCTTACCATTCTCATTTCCCTTACAATTGGACTCTGTCTCTCACCTTGTGAGGCTATAATCCAACCACATGCATGGAACTAAGTCAAGCCATGTTATTGGGACTGTACCTGCTAAGTGATGTTAAGTAAAGTGCAATGTGTTTGCCCCATCCTGGGATGATTCACATTTCTGTAGGGCACTACCTGGAGATTTGAGCACATTGCAGCTAGGAGGTACCTACAAATATGGTTGGCAGTTGTTCAGTTAAGTATTCAAGATAAAGTCAAGGGAAGGATAAGCAGGGGAGTAGTAGAGATATAACACAATAGCACTCAAGACCATTCTTTTAATCTATTTGAGTGATATTGTCCCCAAGGGAAGTCATTTAGTGGGCATTTGCCAGTTTTAATAGATATAGAATTGTCACCAAATGTAGCCAAAAATGGCTAGATGGAGTAACTGTTATGCTGCTTTATACAACCAATATGTTAACTGCTTACGGTTTAGAAAAATAAAATATAGTTACAATGGATGGTCATGTGGAGAGTCCTCATGAATATCCATCACTTGAATATACATAATAAACAAATGTAAATTAGTACAGAAAATGTTACTTGGAATACAATTAACATATTATTACCCACTAAGGCATGTAGCACTTGAGTAACTGAGCTATGCCCTTTAAAATGTAGGCCAATGTACTTTAGTTTCATTAATTTAATGTAATCTAAATGACATCTGCTCACACCTGTCACGTCAATCAGTTCCCAGAAAATTAGGTTACTAATCTTTAATAAATGTCCAATCATATAAAAAATGCTGGGAGAATCAAGTTTACATAACATATACAATACAGCAATTACGCTGCCCTATGTGTATAGCTGATTGTCAGAATTCTTCTGTTTGAAATGTATCATGATATAGTGACTGATTACAACCTAAAATCCTCACAAATGTTAAATATTACTAATTGAATTACACATTTATTACTGTAATAATTTTCCACCAGTTAAACTGTATCATTTTCCCAGTTGCTTATCCTCGATAAATGTTTTAACAGACAGATGAAGAAGTGCAGATGTTTCACTCATTACAGTCCAATTAACTGTGTATTTGAGGCCCAAATAATAATTTTACAACACAAGTCAATGTAAGACAGCTATTTAATCTTTCGTTATTAGCAGCATAAGTTAAGAAAACAGTGCCTGACTAACTATCATATCTCTTTTGGGCCAACATCATTAATAGTCCTTACACCATGTTTGGTATCTGCATTTGAAAAAGTAAGAGTCATAAACTATATAAACTATTAAGGTCCAATTCACACCTTTGTATGTTGGAAAGCAAAAAAAATGCATTTGTCAAAATCAATGTTATTTAATGAGGCTGTTCAGGTCTATGCAGCGTGGTTTGAAAAATGAGCCATGTCTGTTTTCTCTGTACATTTTCATGCACTGTGATTTTGAATAGAATAATGAAAATATATGGAAATTCTCTACATTACATGTTAAAAAACAGACAAAAAAATCAACAGGAGATAAAACAGATAGCTATAAGCCTGACCTTATAGTAGTTCTAAAGTCTAATAATTTTTTTTTCCTTAATGCATTCCCTGCATTAAGGTAAAAAATGTCCCAGTAGTCGTTTTGGGTTCCCCTCCCTTACCTGACTCAGCTCATGCTTACAGCAATGGGAGCCAGGAGCCATAGGCTTCCATTACTGTCAGTCACATCCTGTGAGGAGGGAACAGGGGGCTTGGCCAAGCCATGCTGTGTGTTTTTCTCTGGATGCACACAGCCTAGCTTGGAAGCATGCCTACACAGGTGCCCCCTCAGCACAAGGTTTGTTAGGGGACACTCGTCAGCAGAAGTAGCAGAGAGCGTCAATCGGGGACAGAAGAGCAGGTATGGGACCACTCTGTTCAATACCATTGTACAGAGCAGGAAAGTATAGTGACAATCAAGATAATTGTGGAGTCATCAAACAAATATAAATAAATGAATGAGGGCATCATCCTAAGTGGATGAAAGCTAAATCACATAAACAGCAAATAACAGGGAATTTCAAATATTCACCCCACAAAGTTATTGAATCAACATAGAACAATAAATATAAATAAAACCAATATTTTTTTTATTGTTAAAAATTTACTTAAAATCCTTCATATATAAAATAAAAAGGGTTAGATCACATAGTTATGTATATGACAGAATACAAATACATTCCAACATGGTTTTATTAATTAATGGTCTATATGTTTCACAGGTATTTCACTTCTTCAGGACTCAAGATGCACTCCCATATAGATCCTTTAATATCAATCTGTCTATGAAAAAAAGCTATATCCCAACAAGGCTGCCCCCCATAACAGAGTGAAAAAAATACCACCAATACCCAGCATACACATCATAAAACTCTTTTCTTAGCTCAAAGATAAACATCCCAAACATGGCCAAACAGATAGGTTGGAATGATCCTCATGGATATGAAAATACACCTCGAGTCCTGAGGAAGCAAAATAAGCATGGAATACACAGACCATTAACTAATAACACCATGTTGGGATGTGTTTGAATTCTGTCATATGCATAACTGTATAATCTAACACTTTTGATTTTATATATGGAGAATTTTAACAAAATATGTAGCAATAAAAAAGGATTGGTTTCATTTATATTTGTTCTGTGTTGTTTCAATAACCTTGTGGGGTGCATATTTGAAAGTACCTGTTAATTGCCGTTTGTTATTTAGCATTAAGTATAAAATGTTTTTTATTTTATTAAAAAGCAATGCCTTTACAATTACTTTAAAGAGAAACTTCCCCACAACCTAGTATATAGTATATATATTGTAAATAAAACACACACTAACTAGTCCATAGAGTCCAGCATTATCTTTTTTGCAGCCCAGTGTTCTTCTACATTGTTTTGCTCCTGTGCTGTCATTTTTCCCCAAACTCTGATGCATGCACAGACATGCTGCTTGGATTTTACAGGTCCCCCAGACTGGCAGAGACCTGCTGGTTTCTATTCAAGCATGTGGGTTTCACATTATTCCATGCACCAGATCCTTTAGACCCGTGGTATGTCTGCGCATGCATGAGATGGCACTGCACATGTCATTCTGAACTAGGGGAGAATGCAGGAGCTTAACAAATAATAATAAAACATATAATTGTTTATTATTTTAAAATGATCCCCCTCTCCCAATTGTGTAAGAGGTGGGGGGGGGTGACAAAGTCAGATTTATGGGTGACGTTCTGCTTTACTCTACTGGGACAGGAAAGATGCATGTTGTAAGAAAAGGCCCTTATGCCTACATCTCTGCAGGTCTGTTTTTTGAGCAGATCTTACTTATTTCAACAAAAGAGGCAGCCTAATCTGATCCTTTAAAGAAGGGCCATTTAGGCTCTGGTTGGCCCAACCCCTGTTTCAGACCATGATTCACAAGCAAGCTATCAAATGTTGGGGTCACCTTATTCTCTCCACACTGCAGCAGGAACATTGGCCATGATTTAACATCAGGCCTCAACATCTATGGATTGATTTACTAAAGGCAAATAGGCTGTTTACTTTGCAAGGGCATTTTTTGTTAGCTTAGTAAATGCCATGAACATCTGCAAGTTTAAAAAAAAATATATATTTTTTTTTGTTAGCATATGATTGCATGATGGTAGTCAGCATCTCAGTCACAAAAGCTAAGGGAACATTTCATTTGCAAAGTAAACAGCCTGACTTCAGTAAATCATCTCTTTGGTGTCTCAATTATCTGTAGAAGTTGGGGAGGGGAGATAGAGAGGAGCAGTACACTAGGGAAAACCTGGTACACACTTGTATATGCCCTGAGAACTGATGTGCATGTTTACAAAATGTCACTATACAGGATTGAAAGGTATGCCTGTTGAGCCTGCAGTTGCTCACTAGTGTATGCATACACATTCTTAACAGCACATTATTATTTCCAAAGTACTTTAAGCAAAATGAATGTGCTTATATCAAAATCAAAGCAAGCATAAAGTACCAAAGTATTAACAATAAGGACAAATCTACAGTAGCTTTCAGTAACCACAATGTGTGGTGGGGAAGGGGAAGATCAGTTGTTCACATTTTATACTCACCTGTTTTCCAAGCTCTGAGCCTTTTAGAAACTCATCAACAGAAGCCCCTTTTCTTTTAATGTGCGGAGAGTCATAACCATCCTCTTCATCATCTGAGTTAGCATAATGCATTACATTGCTACGTTCACTGAACAGGTTCCTCTTCTCATTCTGATTTGTGGGAAAACACTCAAATGAGATAAACATGAATATCAACAGCTTAGCCATCCCCTATCTCCTGCATAAGTGTTCAGTGAAGGAAATGTAATTTAAAATTTGTATCTTTCAAAGTAATAGAAGGTCTACATTTTTACCATATTTTAATACACAAAACCTAAAAATAACATGAAACCTGTGCTGAGAGCAATACAGGAGCTCTTATTGCTGACTTCCTTCTGAAAATGCTAAGTGTCTAGCTGTTTCTGGTCAGATCAAGTATACAACAAATGAAGTCTGGGTGATGTCAGAACAACTGAATTGTGTATTTTTCCAAATTAAGTCCCTCAGAAAGCATTGAAGTGATTAGATCAGTAAGTAACATTTTTAGAGGGAGAAATTACCCATCACAGCTAGATATATGTGAACCAATCTGTGTGAGTTAAAGCTTGTGGAGGATTAAGCAGATTCATTTGAGGTAGATGCTCATTGACATCATTTGAGGTTGGCTGTGACATGGTAGGTCCCCTCATCAAGCCTAGCATCACATTGAGCTAGGAAGTGGGGGGAGAAGCATTTGTTCTGTCCTCTGGGTCAGAACAAATAAAGTGTGTTGGGGTAGTGGCCTTGAATGGAGAAACTCTTTCCTTCAGAAGCTCACTGTGAGATCACAAGTGCCGTCAGAGGGGTGTCTGCCAGCATTAACTTACTTTGTAGCTTTAAGATGTTATAAGACCCAAAACAGAGAGCTGCAAATGAAGTAATTGGTGGAAGAATGCAAAACTGTGAAATGCGTTGTACTCATTTGGTACAGAAAGCACAATGATGAGGATTATTTGTGGTGATGCCATCATCTCCTAGATTGTAAGCTCCAAGGAGCAGGACCCTCCTATCCCTCTTGTATTGAACTGTATTGTTGCTGTATTGTCTCCCGTTATATTGTAAAGTGCTGAGCAAACTGTTGGCACTATATAAATCCTGTATAATATTAATAATAATGTTTTAATTAGGTGAGTACATATAATTTTCACAAAGCAGCAGTCACTTTGTTTGGCTTCTAAAGAACTTCTTCATTTACAATTCATTTCATAGAGTCCCCAATTTTATGCATATTTATCCACAATACCCTCCTTTCACCATGGCCATTACTTACTATGACACACATCCTGTACTTAATTTAGTCCATCAGAATTTTTCCCTACAAGAAAAAGGCTGTTTGGTTGTGCCTGCCTCCCAAATCAAGTGTTCCCAGTCTTCATTGATTGCCTTTGATGTGGAAAATAAGCTTCCTGGTATAAATATCTTACCATGGGAGACATAATACTATGCAGGATATGTAGGGATCCCAAATAACACAAACTCTTACTTAACAGTTTATGTATGTGACTTGAAAAGTAAACACATACTGATCTCTACCCATACTCCCTTGCTTTCCATCTTAAGAAACCCTGTCTTTCCCCCGGGACTTACCCCTCCCTCTGTTTCATAAATGGCTAAGGCTCAAGATTCGGGTATTCTTCCTTTTGAAACTCCCAAAGCAACCCCCAAGGATAAAGTGTGTAGATTCTGTATTAGAGTTTGCTTAATGCTTTATACAGTTATGGGTAAATCCTTTTAGGAAGACCTTTATGAGTCCCTCCTACTTCAGCAGCCTGAGGAATGCAGTAAACACTCATGGATGGACATGATGCACATCCACATGGCAGCAAACGAGTCATAGTGCATGCTTGGAGTACACCGACCATCCTTTACTGAAGTCAAGCACCATGTTTCACAAATGATGATTTTTCAAAAACAATACTGCCCACCAATATGACAAGCTGGCTAAGTTTTATAGATATAAGAGCCATGGATCGAGTCCTATATTCCACCTACTTTTGATCCAGAGTCTCTGCTTCTATAAAAGCGAGGAGGAGTGAGTCTCTCGAGTGCTGAGAACTTCTGCTCTTTCTCTCTCTTTTCCTACTCTCTTTACCAACTAGTCCCTCCTTCCCTCCCTTATTTCCTCTTCCAACTCCCACCCATTTCCCTCTCTATTTTTTCCCATTGGTATCCCCTATTTTATATTAAGTTTTGTCGGAGTGCAGGGTGGTTCTGTGCACCATTGGAGGAGCAGTACTCTGAACCCATTTCTGCTGGTCTTGGTCCTATACATACCGTCTTTTTATCATTTTCTTCTATTGCCTTTCGGGACATGAAGCGCACCTCACACTAATGGAATGTTTTATCTTACATATCTTACACTGTCCAGACAGAGGTCAGAGGTTCTGAATCCTCCTAAAGCAGAATGAAAACTCCTACAAGCTTTAATATGCGCTTTTCTGAACACTGATAGAAGTCACAAGACTGCTCTAACTGCTGATGAGAAAAGGTATTTAGCAGTTTATATTTACTAATATAATTTCACTTCAATGTTTTGTTTACTGTGGGAGACCAGATATAGTGAATGCAGGGTCCTGGGTTTAGTAACACTTTAATACCCTGGTCTATTTCTGTTTGGATTGTGTAATGCCTTGTTATGTCATTTTTAAAGTTAAATTGGCTTATATAAGAATGTTGATTTCTCTTTCACTTTGTATCATTCACCTTGCTGAACTCAATCTTGAAAATTAATTAAAAAATGTATTGAACAGAAAATGTGTGTATACATTCTCCTTCCAGCTATTAAAACACCCCCAAAACATTGTCTTCAGTATTTTCTACAACACAAATTCTACCAAAACAAGAATGCAGACTAGGTGTTTTGACTTCACTCTGACTTTCCTGCTCTGCATTTTTGTTCCACGTAAGCATCTCAAAGTTCTGAACCAGCAAAACAGTTGCAATTGCAAAGAGACAGCCGTTCAATGGAAGACAGATGTATTTCTCTCCGTACAGATCCCCTTTAGGACATTATCTCTACAGTTTTACCTGTTTAAAAGCCTGGTTGGTTACAGTCATTTAAAGTGTATTTCTCTGAAAGAGAATTTAAAGACTTTTTTATATATGTATACAAAGATAGGGGGGAAATAATTAGTTGTGATTTTCACTTATTGGTTCATGTTCAAGGTTCTGTGTAGAATGTATTGCTGCCAGACCCATTCAGCTTGCATTTGACATCAGAATCTTCTTTCTGCTCAGGTGCTCATAATCTAAGTTTGACCCCATCTAAGCTGCTTTTGCATTCTCACTGACTTTTATGGAAAGATTTGGAGGCAATTTTGATTAAAACAAATGCCTGTGTACACAGGCCCTTAAAGGTTCAGCCATTTGCACATAACTATATGTTACACAGAGTGGTTCCAGAAATTATTTGTTTACCTTTACTTTTTGCATTTGTGATTGCAAATTGCTATTTGCTGAATATTAAGGTTTAAAACTTTCCAGGGTCTCTAGCCAAAACCTCAGGTTGGCTAAATAATGTTATGGTCCACTGCAGACCTTTCTATGGCTTTGCTCATTACCATTGAAACAGTGCAAAATGTATTTGCCTGTTTTTACTAAGCACCATTAGTAAGAAACATCTCAAATATTAACCCCAAGAAGTTAGATTCTTTTTCGCCTGAGCTTCTCATTAATACACCAAGTTGACAACGAAATTGTTTATGAAATACATCATTTAAATTGTGCATACATTACCCTGTTACTCTCTGCAACTCTTTGTGCTGCTTCTCTTGCCATTGCTTTGGCCATTGTATTTGATATGGGTGCACCTTGTGGTTGCGGTAGAATTCTTTGTGGGGAAGGTGACCTCCTACCATGACCTGAAATGTGAAAATTTGATGTTGGAGGTTCCAAGGTATGTCCATGCACTGAGGATACTGAATGATGGTGTTCCCAAGACTCATCCATTTTCCCGTGAGGACATATGTGTTCATCTTTGGTATCTGGTACACCAGCACTTGATAATGGCTTGCATTTGGGCATAGTCCTTGTGTGTTGTTGAAGTGTTGGAGGCACCAGTAGTTCAGATGGAATATAAGCAATATGGGAGTCATCAGATTCCCCTTGTGTTGACAAGGTTCTCACTGTAACCTCCTTGGCATCTAGATTAAGTATTTTCAGGAGATCCACCACAATATTTTCTGCAGCAGGGAATACCACTTCTGCCACCTGCATTTACACATAAAAAAAGAAGGATACTGAGAAACAGTAAACTGTTTTTGACTACCTACTATTGTATATGCTGTCTTCTCATTATTTGTGGAAATGATCATACAATAACAGAAATGTTATATGCCTCACTATTTGAATGAGCCATAAATTACTGCTGCCCTTGACTTTTTAAGGCTATCTGCCACCAAGAAAAGTGCAGTCAGTGAAGTGTTCAGTTAAATTGGTAGAAAGTGGGGGAAGGACTCTCTTACATTGAAAGACAGTGGACAAGAGCCCCATTACACAGGTGGTCAATGGAAGAATGCTCCGTACTTTGGTGTCAGTGGGAGGAAAGATAGCTTACAGATAGCTGAAGTAATCAGAGCTAACTTATCTAGAAGGCAGAAGTTGTTCAATTGCTTAAGGAACCCCTAGAAATTACTGGATGAATGCTAGCTCAGAAAAGCTGATCGACCGTGCAGAATAAGCAAGAAATCTGCCATGAAGTTTGCTACAACCATTGCAGTCTAAAAGAGTGTCCTGAAGAGGATTGGCCTTTTTTCTCAATAAAGAGTTTTATCCTAATTTTAAAAAAATCAGTCTGGATTGGATGCAGCCTTTCACACACATTGCAGTGGCAATTGATCCAAAAGTAAAAGAGTTTCTACATGGCTTTCTAAATAAATGTGTTAAAACTACCAATTGTTTTTTACTAATTATTGCTAAGGCAGCAGGGATTTAAACCATACTATTTGTTCTGTGCTGATCTTATCTGGTCTACATTACTTTCTTCTTGCTTCATGTATGAAAGATTTGCTTTAAAATGTTTTGTAAACAAACTCTGACATAATCAAACTGGTCCAAAGATGGCCCAAGAATTCAGATCTACATACATCATATAATATGTCTCCTATGTATAGGATCATTGCATCACTGGCATAAAGAGTATAAAACTTGATTCATGCATCTCTGAATTACTGCTGTATAAATGATACAAAAAAAAAAACAACAAAACTATTTATAGGAATACCTTAAATACTGGTGAGAAGGTATGTGGTAACTGGTGGGCAGCACATGTAATGGATTTCTAGAATCTGAATCTGGCTGTATTACTGCTTCACATATAGCTAAAGTTCAGGTGTCAAAATCATTGTGTTCCTTGTAAGGATCAGGTTCAATTTGGAAATTTAAAATACGTCCTTAATTAAAGGACTTACAGTACCTATTATTAGCATCTATTACTTATTAGCATCTAATATACACTGAACAAAGACAAAGGTTGGATAGAGACCCTAACACTGGTCATTTAAGGCAAATCCTACAAAAATCTAATGCTCGGTGACATTTACCAGTTCTGTCTTGCCCACATTTCTCTACCTATACATGTGACTTTTTATAATACTTAAAAGCAAAATTGTAATAGCAAAGATTTACATTTTTTACATAGTAGCCTACCTTTTGTCCCCTTGCATACACAGAAAACCCAGTGACATTGGCTCCATTGGAGGTCCCTGTAGGTGACAGCACTGGTGGTCTCCATGTAACTAGCAGCGTAACTGGCGTAGGCCCAGGATGCACAGAAACATCTTCAGGTGCAACAGGGGGACCTGCCATTAAATGGAACATCTTATATTGCAATAATAAAGGTGCACAGCACATCAAGAATGTTGACCTACACATATTTAAGGCTAGGTCCACTAAATGGCCGAATGTTTGTGGAATCCAAACCATCACACCTACAGTATATAAGCTTGCTGAAAATTAATTCCAAAGCATTCTGAAACATGGGCACTCTCCTGGGAAGGGTTTCCACAAGAATCATGTGTGGGTCTGTGGGAATAGGTGTTCAGTCAGCCAAAAGAACATGTTTGAAGTCAGGTACTTATGTTGGACAAAGACCTGGCTTAAAATCAGCATTCCAGTACATCCCAAAAGGTATTGAGTAGGGTTGAGGGTTGTGTAGTGCACCTCAGATCCTCTTAACTCATCAAACCATTTCTTTATGAACCTGCTCTTGTGTATCTGAACTCAATTTGGAGAGGTGTTCAAATACCTTTGGCCATGATAGTGTACATCAGCTCTTGTTTGAGACAACGGTTTGCGCAAAATGAGACAAAGGTCTCTTAGAAATACCTGCTTCTTTATACCTATGCTTACCAATTAAAACTAAACTCCAGACAAACAGCTAAATACATAGCTAAATTACACATATATAAACATCTTAAGCCGGCTATACACTAGTTTTCATACGAATATGTGTAGAAAATTCTCAGTACATACAACACCTTGATGAATGTTTTTCGAAAGCAGTTAAAAATTTTTTTTGCTTTTAACATTCAAGTGAGTAGACTTTATCTAAGGAAAGCCACATAAAATATGAAAAACCCATTAATTTGAGAAAAAAATTCCATTCTGCTCCTTCAAATTTTTTCGTCACTGCAATCAAAAACAAATGTTGATTTGACCCCACTAATGAGTAGAAAAATTTGTGAACATTTTTAAAACAAATGAAATTTTACTGGTGTATACCCAGCTTTACCACCAATTGTATATCTGATCATGCCGTTTTGTGATACGACCATTATTACATTTCTTTGCAGACTACACTGTGGTCTGTCCTATGGGTCTGGGACCCATCCCCAGACATTGATAGAACAAAGAAGGAACAGCAATTCATCTTTAAAATTATCAACAGTCTGTCTCTTCCTTTCAGGAAGACCAAGTGTTAAGATTGACAGTACTCAATGTTATAAAGTGAGATTGGTGTACAATGTTCCCCCTGCATGCCACCATGCAGGAGCTTACAGGGAACTAATGTAAAAGCAGATTCAGGTACTGCTTCCATCTGTATGGAAATTATATTTCATAAAATTCAGCTTAACTATGGAGAACTTGCTAACAGATTCCCCAAGCAATAACCTAATGTGTTGCCTCTGATAAATGGTTTATACCAGTTCATATGGATGTATAATAACCTAGCCTATGCTACAATAAAGACAGCATGCATATGTTCCCGAATATCAAATCTAGCAGTAAAAAATTGTCACCAATCTTATATATAAAACTTTCCTGCATACTGGTGGCAGCAAATACATGATATAGTTAATTTTGATTTTAGTTAATCAAAGCTAAGATGTTCCCAGCAAATGATTTAATGACTTAATGTAACATAAAATAAATAAAAAATTGCAAGAATCAATTACAGTGACTAGCTGTGCCAATTAATCAGACTGAGACTTGGAACTGTTATGAGGTATCTTTGCCATATGATTCAGAGTTTGGGATGAGTCTAGACATTAACCCAGATGAGCAAACAACCCCATGCACAGGGCAGATATATAATCAAGCACTTTTACTGCAAAATATTAGTACTGATGATTATTCCACTTTTAAGGGGACAGCAGAAGAAAGATTATGGAAAAAATAAATCAACGAAATAGTTATAGGAAGACTATGTAATTATTATCAATTTGAAGGCATGGAGCTGTATGCGTGTGGTTAAAAAAGGATCACAGCTATCTGGAACAAATAGATGTAAACACAATTTCAGTTTGCATTTTGGCAACCAGGCAAATGTATGTGCCTGTAAATCAGTCCATTATTCAAGTGTAAGCTTTTAAATATAGGTTGAAACAATGTTTTCTGCATTAACCATTGCTCTTCTGGTACCTATAGTCATGAAATGGCTGCTGGTTCTGTTCATTCCTTCTCTTTAAATTGGAAGATGGAAAATTGAACACATTTTATTATACAATAGTATAGTTATGATAAATATCATTATATTTAATAATACAATTTTATTTACAATACACGTTACAGTTCCCTATTAACTAAATAATGTAATTTCTCAAAAATATACCCCAGGTTGGCTCCACAAAAGGCAATATTAGAAATTGTAACTTTATTCTCTCTTAAAAACTAAGGAAAAGATTTTGGTTGGTCATAAGCTCCACCCGAACCCAACGTGTTGGCTGAGCCAGTTTGCCTGCCTGAACCTCCAGCTGCCATCACTGGCAAGGACCGTGGGTGATGTCACTGATCAAATATGTTCATAACAATATTTGGTTAATAACATCACCCAGGATCCCTGCTGGCCTGTTCACATGGTGGGAATCTGTAGTTTGTTATGAAAGTAGTGGTGGATGCACATTTTTGAGTGCAGTGAGTCACCATCAACGGAAGTCCCTCATTGCAATTTATGTGGATCTACATTGCTGGATGATGTGATTGATGTCTAATTTACATTATGACACATTTATTTATTTTTTAATAAAGAGCATTTATCACAGTTTGGGTGTTTATAATTACGTTTTACATTTTTGTTGTGAATGAGCAGCAATGGAAACTCTGTAAACTTTACTCACTCACCTGGAAGGGTAGCTATCTGGAGACTCGCTTATTCTGAAAATGGCTTCCAGATTTCAATAAGACCCCCTACAGCCCCCATATCCAATTTGGTGAACAGAATTTGGGGTGAGGCCCCTGTCCCTATCAACATGGGGTCAAGGTGGCCTGCATAGGAGGATGGCTTGACTGACCCACCTTGCATGCGAACGTCCCAATTTTCAAAGCGTGTGGCCTGGTACAATTCAGGATGGTATGGGGGGTGGAATGCCTTTATGAATTTTTAGGGAGTCCCATGGCTCCTTTTTATTTATTGAATGTCATAAACCACATGCAAGTTCACCAGTTCACAGAGTTTTTTGAAACAACAGAGTGGTGGAAGAACACTGGGAAGGTGAATAAGTGGGGGGTGGGATAGGGTGCACAGATTTTGTGGCTAGCAACAAACTCTTTCACTTTGCTCGGAGATATCCCTTTAGATATTGTGCTTTAGATATCAACCACACGGCAAAAAGTCTTGTTATAACTCAGTCATATGACTCATTGCATTGTAAAAAGAACAGTAAAGTGCAACCAATGTGTAGCAGTGCAAAATAGAACACACAGCTTGCACATGTTATGAGCAAATGTTGCTGCCTCTAAATACACAAACATTTACAGTATATGAATAAATAAAAATATTAGCATGCATTCATAGGATTATTTACATTAAATAACGTGAATCCTACATTAATTTATAGAGGAACTTTACCCTCCCAAGCAAAATACCCCCCCCCCCCATTACATTTGGTGATTGTTTTCAAATCCGATACTTACAGGCCCAAAGGATCAAGCGCTGTCCTCCTATATCACCCCGATGTCCAGGTCCTGTTTCTTGCTGATATATTTATTCTTTATGTCACAGGAAGTCTGTTTCTTTCTGCTTCTTCGGTTGGCTCCCCATTGACACAGCACAAGATCTTGCACATATGCAACAAGGGATCTGGCACCATGACTGTTTACATACTGTTCTGTGAATAAAGAATAGTAATGCCTCCTGGGATATGATGCCAAGTATCCCAGGAGGCATTACTTTTCCTCCATTCAACGAACAGCATGTAAATAGTCATGATGCCATGAGCAAGGTCTGTGCATGAGTAAGATCTGCCCCAAGTCTGTTTATGTGAATGGGAAGGATTCTCCTCCTGCAACCTCCTGGGATATGTGACGTCCATATCCAAGGAGACTGCAGTAGCAGATTGAAAGTAACATTTATGTCCAACTTTTTCCTTTCTTCTCTCACAGCAGCCTTCTGGATAAATAATTTTGTACCTTTAACACTTTATTCAGAATGATTCACTTTTTTGATTGTCTGTCCTTGCAACAGATGTTTTCTCTTGCAGTACAGGCGGTATGTAATAGAAAAGATTCCACAAAGTGAAATATAAAAACAAGGTACAGAGCAATACACGAAGGAAACGCAGACAAAGTATGTAATTAGAAAGAAGATTATGAGTGTAATCTATATCAGAAGCTATTTTCATAGAGGTATAAGGGAAATATTGAAAAAAAAATTAAACAAATTTATGAATGCATGATTAATCATCTGCCTTGGAAAGTCAATGTAAACATTACGTTGGATAAAGTTTACAGAGTGTAAGTAGCTGTACAAGACTAATTACAGAATTGGCTGATTATAAATGTGTGGATGATCAGAATATTACTGATGTTTTAAAAAACATGACCCATGTGATGAAAGGTTCAGGCTAAATTGCAACCATAGCTTATAGCATGCTACATCATAGTAGCATACATTTAGGTATGTAGGAAAACTTTGTTAAGATAATACTTCAGCATTGTCACCCACCCAGCAAGTATACTACAGTGATATCGTACTGATATTAATTTAATATAGTGTATATATACATATACAGTATATAACACATATTACCGTACTTTATTAAGCATAGTGTGCACAACAATCAGATATTTGTTAAAGTGTATTGAAACAATTGAGTACTGACGTGATACTTTTTTTTATTTGCAATACAATTTTGAGGACAAGTTTTTGGGGTATGTCCCCTTCTTCAAGGTCCAGGCAGTACTACTCAAGTATCATGTCAGTACTCAATTGTTTCTGTCGCAAGTGCACTAATACGGCTACAATCACCTCAAGTTAAAGTGTATTAAAACCCAAGAACAAAAAATTATTTACAGTATCCTTTATATGTGGTGCCTTCACTAATTTAAATTTTTCAGGATTTTCCCCTTATCAGGTCAGTAACATTTCCTATCCTAGGATGACAATGCTCACTCACTGGGCTGTATCTATAGAGGAGCAACATTGTCACCCTAGACTGCTCTGGTGACACCTCTGTAGGGGTGGTGAATACAGAGGTTCTGTAGTGTACAGAAGAGAACTGGTAAAAGCTCTTAACATGGTTATGATATTTCAGATCAGTGCACAGGAAGGTACAAGTACACTAGATTTCTAGCAGGATCAACAGATATTGTTTTACTTAAATAAAGGGTATTCAGATTGTAAGCTCGAAAGAGCAGGGCCCTCAATCCCATCAGGTTTTGCATTGTATTGGTATTGTTCTGTCACATGTTCTGTCCCCCTTTGTAATGTACAGCGCTGAGCGAACTATTTGCACTTCATAAATACTGTATAATAATAATAAAAAAAAGAAAACTAACAAAGCCACCAACTTTAAGGACTGGTAAGCTGCAATATATTATTTTTATTTCCTTGGGTTAAATATACTTTAAATTCAATTTGAGATCACTTTGTACTTCACTTTTTTTCCTCCCAGCAAGCCAACATGAATTCTTGGTAAAGGCATGACAAATGCATGAAAATACATGGAAGAGCAGTCATAAAAAAATTTTAATAGCAATTCGCCCAGTGGAAGTGCATGTATATTTGTTCTGTGCAAATGGGGCAAAAATTATTGTTACTAGACTAATTCCTGGGCTGGTTGAATGGTTTTATTTGATTTAAAATACAGCATAGCCCATTAGATGGCACTAAGTATCACAGAAATTTCCTCATTGCCATCCCCACCGTGCCTCTATGACTGCCGCCTGAGGCAGTTTTCTCAACTGATCGCATGCCCAACATGGCCCTGTATAACAGTATATACAATTTGAAAGAACACAAATATGTATATAACATTTAATTAAGCTGGTACATTATACTTTAGATATTTTGAGGATCTTCTACAGAAATCCTCAGGTATAAATACTGTCAACTTCTCAGAAACTGAAATTTTCCAAATAACTAATGTGTTGTGAATAAGTTTAGGTTGGCGGCCGCTGTCACTGTTCTTGTATGGAATTATAGGATAGCGGTCACCTGCGTGTAGCAAAATAATCCCCTTCCCCGAAGTGCCACCTTTGTCTCTATATAAAAAATGTCTTATACTATGATGTCATCCAAGTAATACAAAAATAATTGAAACCAACTGATCACAGCAGTTTTCTATTTATCTAACTTTATACATGTATAGAATTAGGTAAGACCACTAACCTAATGGTTGAGTAATAAATTCTGCATATGCTTCCTTCCGTTCCCTCTGTTCCAAAGGGAGCTGCCATGGCATTTGGTGAGGCTTTGCCAGAAGTTTTACTTTGTATGTTGAATTTGACTTTAGGTTCATAAAACTATACTTATAACTGGCAGCCTTAACAATGTCATATTCCTCATCATTTAGGAAAATGACATGGCTGTAATTGCTGTTGCTTGGGAGCCAGCTGAGTTCAGCAGACATTGGAGTGATGTTGTCAACCTTGAGATGAGAAGGTGCTACAATGACATCTTTCCCAACTAACAAAGTACACTGCAGTTCATCTGAGTTGCCTCGATCTGTGACTGTCTGGATCGATATGCGATAGGTAATTGTGGCGAGATCCAGTTTCTCAATAAGACTTTTGGTTCTACTCCCAAAGTTCATAGTTGCACGGACTTCTTTTCCCACCAAGATATTATAACTGTGGATGGTACCCCAGCCCAGTGGCACTAGTGGTGGCTCCCAACCCACAATAACACTTTTGGCGAGTTGTTTGATAAGGGTTATTTTACGAGGATAAGGCACAATGTCTTCTCCAATCTCATCAATGTTCACATCCATGGTCCCTGTGCCATTGTTCAGCACACTGGACTCTATGTGAATGTGGGGTGTGATCTCCAGTTTGTGTTCCCCTTGAAGAAGAGGGGCTGAGTGATTGAGAAAATTTTCTTCCTGTTCACTGGCCAAAGTGCTCGACATATGAAATTCATCATTTTGCACAAAATCAACAAAATTTGAAGGTACAAGCCCTCTCTGGCCATCCAGCAGCTCTCCTGGGTAAAGAAAATATACAGAGACATATAAGAACTCCCCTAATTACAGTTCACTGGAAAACATTTGTTGAGTTTTAACAAACATACAATTTATACAAATGCAAAGATGAGTATACGACTACTTTCTCCTGGTGTCTCCCATCCAGTTATATAGCTTATGTTATCCAAAATATCAAATAAATTCAGTTACAAGACAGAAAATAACATATCCCATTTAGTGTAAGAGGGTGATTACAGAGAGACAAGACACTCTCCACATTTTTCTCAGGCATTATTTTCAGCATTGGAACGTTTGGTGATATTTTAGACAGCATAAGCTATATAACTGAGAGGGAGAGACCAAGTAGTAGTAGAAGGAGTTCTATACCCATCTTTGCATTTGTATATATGCTTGTTAGCATCAGAAAATTATTTTAATATGAATTTATGCAATAATAAATTCGGTCTCAATTTTAGCTGAGTTGTGACATACACTATATTGCCAAAAGTATTGGGACACCCCTCCAAATCATTGGATTCAAGTTTTCCAATCACCTCCATGGCCACAGGTGTAAAAAACCAAGCACCTAGGCATGCAGACTACTTCTACAAACATTTGTGAAAGAATAGGTCGCTCTCAGGAGCTCAGTGAATTCAAGTATGGTGCCGTGGTAGGTTACCACCTGTCCATCGATAAAATTTTCTTGCTACTAAATATCCCACGGTCAACTGTTAGTGGTATTAGAACAAAGTGGAAGCAACTGGGAACAACAGCAGTTCAGCCATGAAGTGGTAGGTCATGTAAAATGACAGAGCGGGGACAGTGCATGCTGAAGCGCACAGTGTGCAGAAGTCGCCAATTGTCTGCAGAGTCAATAGCTAAAGACCTCCAAACTTTGTGTTCTTCAGATTAGCACAACAACAGTGCATAGAGAGCTTCATGGAATGGGTTTCCATGGCCAAGCATCTGCATCCAATCTTTACATCACCAAATGCAATGCAAAGCGTCAAATGCAGTGGTGTAAAGCATGCTGCCACTGGAGCAGTGGAGATGTGTTCTCTGGAGTGACGAATCATGCTTCTCTGTCTGGCAATCTGATGGATGTGTCTGGGTTTTTGCGGTTGCCAGGAAAATGGTACTTGCCTAACTGCATTGTGCTCATTGTACCAAGTGTAAAGTTTGTTGGAGGGGGAATTATGGTTTGAGGTTGTCTTTCAGGGGTTGGGCTTGGCCCTTTAGTTCCAGTGAAGGGAACTCTTAAGGCGTCAGCATGCCAAGACATTTTGGACAATTTCATGCTCCTAACTTGTGGGGATGGCCCCTTCCTGTTACAACATGACTGCGCACCAGTGCACAAAGCAAGGTCCATAAAGACATGGATGAGCAAGTCTGGGGCGGAGGAACTTAACTGTCCTGTACAGACTGTCCTGACCTCAACCCGATAGAACACCTTTGAGATGAATTAGAGCAGAGACTGCAAGCCAGGCCTTCTCGTCTAACCGCAGTGCCTGAGCGCACAAATGCGCTTCTGGAAGAATGGTCAAACATTCCCATAGACACACTCCTAAACCTTGTGGACAACCTTCCCAGAAGAGTTGAAGCTGTTATAGCTGCAAAGGGTGAGCCAACTCAGTATTAAACCCTACGGACTAAGACTGGGATGCCATGTGCGTGTAAAGGCAGGTGTCCCAATACTTTTGGCAATATAGTATATATTAGTACCTAAAATGTACCTAAAATGTCCTATAGCTGGTGAAACAATTTATAAATTATAATGATCTCGTAATATTCATATACCGTATTTTTCGCTCCATAAGACGCACTTTTTTACCCCCAAAAAAGGGGGGAAAATGTCAGTGCGTCTTATGGAGTGAATATAAAGCAGCCGGTCCAGTATTTCTGCTGCCACCATGTCAGAATACCGGGCCGGCCGCTCAGCTGTTCTCTCCTGCAGGGCCTTACCTGTTCCTCGCTCCAGCGCTGCACAGTCTTCCCGCGCTGGCTTCTGTGACAGCCGGATGCCCACTGCGCATGTGCTGCGCTTTGTGAATGATCCGGTGTCTTCTGGGACACATGACAGGTCCCAGAAGGCACCGGGCCATTCACAAAGCGCAGCGCTTCTCACGCATGCGCAGTGGGCAGCCGGCTGTCACAGAAGCCGGCCCGGGAAGAAGGAAGGAAGGACAACTCCGCGGAAGTGGGAGCGGGTACCTGTCAAATTCAGGTACCCTCTCCCCCTCCCTCCCCAAAGGTCAGTAGTCTCTGGTCATTCCCTGCACTGTCTGCAGTCTCTGGTCATTCCCTGCACTGTCTGCAGTCTCTGGTCATTCCCTGCACTGTCTGCAGCCTCTGGTCATCCCCTGCACTGTCTGCAGCCTCTGGTCATCCCCTGCACTGTCTGCAGCCTCTGGTCATTCCCTGCACTGTCTGCAGCCTCTGGTCATCCCCTGCACTGTCTGCAGCCTCTGGTCATCCCCTGCACTGTCTGCAGCCTCTGGTCATCCCCTGCACTGTCTGCAGCCTCTGGTCATCCCCTGCACTGTCTGCAGTCTCTGGTCATTCCCTGCACTGTCTGCAGTCTCTGGTCATTCCCTGCACTGTCTGCAGTCTCTGGTCATTCCCTGCACTGTCTGCAGTCTCCGGTCATTCCCCGCACTGTCTGCAGTCTCTGGTCATCTCCTGTACTATATCCGCAGTCTCTGGTCATCTCCTGTACTATGTCTGCAGTCTCTGGTCATCTCCTGAACTGTGTCCGCCATCTCTGGTCATCTCCTGTACTGTGTCCGCAGTCTCTGGTCATCTCCTGTACTGTGTCCGCAGTCTCTGGTCATCCCCTGTACTGTGTCCGCAGTCTCTGGTCATCTCCTGTACTATGTCCACAGTCTCTGGTCATCCCCTGTACTGTCCGCAGTCTCTGGTCATCTCCTGTACTGTGTCCGCAGTCTCTGGTCATCTCCTGTACTGTGTCTGCAGTCCATTGGTTCAGAATATTTTTTTTTCTTGTTTTTCCCCTCTAAAACCTAGGTGCATCTTATGGTCAGGTGCATCTTATGGAGCGAAAAATACGGTAAATATAAATTGGCATATATACAATACCATTTTTTTTTCTTAAACATTTATGTTTGTTTGTATCAAAAAGTAACACATATACAGTACATAATTTTCACATAATATTCCAAATGTACATATGCTTAAAGAATAATTCTAGACATCAGCATGTTATACATAGTCACATGTAATGTAACTATTAATGCTTCGTACCTGGCTGGTGCCACTACTTCAGTGATCTCTACTTTCTTCCAGGTCCCATGCTCAGGGGCTGGCCTGATGCCTTGTGAACACAGGCGTTTGGCTGCTCAGTACAGGTGCCATTCGGAGAATGCTTTGCATTCTGAGTGAATACAAAGTGTTCTCTGATTGGAGGAAGTGGAGAATGTGACATCACCACCCTGCCTCTCCACCTGATCCAGAGAAGGCTTTGTAATCATTCAGAAAATTTAAAACATTCTCTCAATGGCACCTGGGCCAAGCAGCCAACCTCCTGTGTTCACAATGCCGGAGAGCAGCCGCTCGACACAGGACCCAGAAGGAAGTAGAGATCACTGAAGCAGCAATGTCTATTTCAGTGATTATCAGCTTTCAGCGGCATTGGCCACATATGTCAAAAACATAGTTACATTATATTGTTCCAAGCTGGACCAATATAATTACAGTATGTATAAAATGCCATTGCTTGTAATTTTTTTTATAGTATATTAATAGCTAAAACCACAGTTGATGCAAGAAATCTGGCATCACCTCTAGCTGAACCCAACGCCAAAGTGACACATTACAGGCCTTACCTATGGCTTCTTCTGTAGGTCAGCTAACAGAGCTGGTGGTCATCCTACTCAGATAACTGCAATGAAGAGCACTCTTGGCTCAGCAGTATTAAAGAAAATCGTTAGCAGAAAAAGGATTTTAAATTAAATAAAATTTCCTGAGAGGAAAAGACATCCTTTCTCCTAGGACACTAGCAAAACCTGAGGCATACTGGGAGTAGGAAGGGTTATCTTGCCTCACATCAAGGTCTGTTTCTTCTATATGTAGCAATATATACCCAGCTGTCTCTGAATAACCTTTGTCCCTTAATTAACAATTAAAAAATAAGCATTCTGTGTCAACACATTACTGCTTCTTGTATTTGGAAGCTATACTGTACATTTTAGTTTTATACCATACATTGTGTTTATTATATTAAGAGATTTTTACTGTTTTACAAAATAGGAAGTAACACTGTTCCAATTCAGTTAGAAGAATATATTGGAGAACTGAGCTAACACCCACAATTTAAAATATAGGATTAGTCAGATTGTTGCCCCTGATATGCACAAACTTAGCCAAAACTGACCGTATTTTGATAAAACCTTCAGATATAGTAGAAATGTATAAGAGGATTAACTGAAATACCTTCATAAAACCCATCCTCATCCATATCTCCATATACATAGAGGTATTTTCCTGCCACCAGGGGAAGTTCTGCCTCTGGGTTTTCATTTGGTCCATCAAAGGGATTATAACTATGATAACAGGACAACAAAGTGAGAGAGAGAAGGGAACATAAACAATAAGAGAAAGTAAATGCCGTTACCTCTTAGGATCCAGCATTATGACTAACCATGACTATGAGTAAAATGCATCAAATTCCTTGTCAATGAATGTAGCCGAAATTATTTCCATAAATTAAAACACCTAACAAAGAGTACGTTTACTGAAGTGTGGATTGTGTAATATTTTACCAATTTTAAGAAAGAGAGCATTTCCAACTGGGTTATTAATAGTACATTTGTAAATTAATATTTTAAATAAAAGTCTTGCAGTTTAAAGTATGAATTAAAAATGTAAATATCACATTAAACTAAATTACTGTAATCAGTAATGCTAAATAAAATAAGGAGTAATGAAAGAAAAAACTAGAACTATTAAACTAGCAAAAGAGAGTTGTGACTATAAGTTACGATTTCCAACAACTCCTTTGTGAGCAACCATCAAAGTAACTTTGCGTTTCTATTTCTTCAGTCATAGTAATAGTGTTGTTATTGTTGGGTGAGAATATCAGGATGCACATGCAAAATTTGCATATAACTTGAGTTGAAACTAAATTCTGTTTTTTAGGCTGTGCAACTCCTTTAAATCCAATAATAATAAAATAATAATAAAAAAACTTAATTGCTTATACATTTGTTGTTTTTGCCACCAGGAACATGTATAGGGGGTAATGCAACTCACTCGCCTCCCACATGAAAGTGCTGGTGCTTGATATTTGGCCATTTCGGCACCCAACATCAAGCTGCAAGTTGGTGATATAAACAGAGCTAAAGATTCCTAACTCTCAGAAGCCAAATGGAGCAAAGGGTAGGTAAGAATGTGCAGCTGTTTCACTTTGAACTAGACCTGTTGTTTTTCTCTGTATATGCAAAGCACCGACTCACTTTACTTTTTAAGCTTTACATCTGATCTAGGCTGCTAACGCTGAAAATGGAAAATTCCCAATATCCAGTTCTATATTAAAATGCAAAAATGATCATGTATATATATAAAAAATGCTGTATAACTTGATTTATATTGTTTATACCTGGCAGGAGGTAGGAAATTGGTCATTACCTGTAACGTGCAATACAAAGGTGTACTTTCCCAGAGTATCTTTGCTTTGAGGTATTCGTATTCTGTTCATTATCCATCTGGAGGAAACAGACCATTACTTTATTATCTAGGCAGTCTAAAGCATATGTATAGCCAAAATATTTTTTTTTTATAGAGTAGGGAAGGGTTAGAACCTCTGTCAGTGAATTACTGTCTGTGTCCTGTTGGGGAAATTACCCTTTGCTTCCTGTCTTAGAGATGCTACGAAGTGAGGAAATCTCTACACATTTAGATGAATACCCCTCTTAATAGTTGCTAACAAACGTGTCCCACTTGGAAGATTCACCCTCACCTCTTGTTTTGGTGACAGCTCTGATTTTTTCTTGTTTTCTGTTCAGGTGGCAATAGTCACCAGGATACATAGAGAAGGTGAATCTACCAGTAGCTCCAACTAAGGGAGTGCTTAACAGCCAGGAATTCCCAGAGCCATGATATCCCCCATGGACTCCCATTGCCCAACAGTTGCCGGTGCTCCCTTCTTTCAACTGCTCACTGACACAGGGGAGCTGGAGCTGTGGGATTATGTGACCAAACTGGAGAGGAATAAATACAGGTATGTAGATTTTATTTATACAGGTTAGGCAGGATAGGTAGGAGGAGGGGGAGGGAACATTTTTAAGACTAGTAAAACCTAGGTGTTTCTTCCACTTTAAGGAATCCTCTATTGACAAAACATTAAAGTGATACCTCAGTCTACATACAGCACCCAAGGGATGTGTGTCCAGCTGCTCTACGAGGGTAGTGCTGTCCCATCATCCTTGTGTGTATACTATACATCTATGGCTTTTTGAGATTTTTGCTGCCACCAAGGCTTCTTATAATTATAAAAAAGTCTGGCCATGGTGGCCTAAAGTAAAATTGTGGCTGGGCTATGGACATGCAAATAATTACATAATCTTAACAATCTGTCAATAAGCTTTAACCACTTAAAGCTTGAAGGTAAAATAATTACCAATGCCTGAATGCAATTTTTCAACTTTTGCATATATTAATAAAACTGTACATACAACTATTTAGTGCATCTTTATTTAGATTTTCTATAAGTATAATCATACATGAAATAACACAAATACAATCATAATTCCACATAAATAATATATCTAACCAACACATACAAAAAACACAAAAAAGGAAAAAGCAAACTCAACATCACTATCAGCAACTCTCAACACTTGCGTTCCTTAGTTTTTGTTATTGTTACAGATGTAAGCTTAACACAAATGATCACTGAGCTCAACCAAATACAACTCTAAATAAACAAGTGTTTAGATGTGTCAAGATGCAAACTCAATCCATGGCACCCACTGAGTATAGATTTTTTTTTTTTAAATTAATTGTTGCATCTATAGCTCTAAATCTCAGGAACTCTTTAACATCTTGCTAAAAATGTATAGGAAGATTCTTATATTCCAGAACTGATGGAGGATGTGTGCATTTTAGTTATTTCATCCACCACACTTCCTGGCAGAATCTTACACTTTCCCAGTCCTTAATATAATAGGGAACCATTTGTGAGGGTAAACCACTAAGTAATTTATAGGAAGTGGAGAGCAACTGAGTAGGTAGATCTCTCAAGATACACAATGTTTCGAAAGAAGTTAAAAACATCATGGGTTTTGACTTTTTATCTAAAGTATTAAAAAAGGTGATTTGGGAATGTTTTGAGACATCCATAATGTACCTACCTCTCCTTCCTGAAAACAGAAAGATGTTTCAGATCAGAGCCTTCCAAAAATGTGAAACACCTAATTTCTGTTTTGCCTCCCCATGTGTTAAAGAATGCAAGCTCTTCCCCAGGTACAAGCCTCCCATCAGTATAAACAGTGATTGAAAAGGTACTAGACTTCATAGTTCATTCAGTCAGTCCCAGACCTTTAAGATTGCTTGTGTCAGGTGCAAAAATGAATTTGCCAGGCCTTTATGCTCCTTGGGAACCAAAGGGGTACGGGCCAGGTTCCGGCCTGACATTTTTTCCAGAGGAACCCACAGTTTATCTTAACAATTTGCAATCCTCATCAGTGCATTGGCCTGGTAGTAGAAATAGAGATCTAGAAGACGCAGGCCACCTTTTTCTTTAGTTTTTTGTAACAGCTTGCATGAAAGCCTTGGGGATTTTTTCCCCAAACAAACCTTATAAATTCCTGTTTTACATTTTGGAAATAGGACAAGGACACTTTAATGGAGAGCATTTGAATAAAGAATAAAAATCTAGGGTGAATCGTCATCTTCAGAATATTTATCCTACCCAACCAAGTAAAGTGTAACTTATCCCATTTTTTTAAGGTCTTCTCTAATCCTTTGCAAAGTGGTGGAGAATTATGAATAAGTCCTGTATCCTAGTAGTCAACCTTAATCCTAGATAAGTAATGGGGGTGTTTTGCCACTTTAAAAGGAAGGGTGCTTCCATGGACTCACATTCTAATTTTGTCACATTAATGGGGAGGATAACAGGCTTGCCCATATTAATTTTAAAATTGACAAAGTCTTGGAATGTCACAAATTCTCTCCAATGGTTATGTAGAGTTATGCAAGGTTTTGGCAAAAAAACAAAACGGCGTTCACAAAATCTGTACGTTTGTGCTCTGTTGACCCCACTGTAACTTCAGAGATGTGTGAGCTGACCCTTTTTATCATGATCAATGTTTCCATCATTAGAATAAACAGCAAAGGGGATAAAGAGCATCTCTGATGTGTCCTGTTCGTGATAGAAAAACGTGATGAAATTATATTAACTTTTAGAGATCAAAGCCTGAATTTTCTTCCATAAATCAGGTTTTTGATAAATCGTTTTTAAGCACAGAGGTGATGTTAAGAGTACACTCTAAGGATCTCTTGGTATGTTTGCCAACATTTATGCCCCTAACCCAGGAGAGATTGCTTTTATAGTGGGAAGAGTGAAACACATTGGGGGCATAACTTGGTTGGAGCCCAGCTGTGGCTTGCATACACCTTCTTACAGTTAAGGAAAGTAGAAAGACAGCGCTGGACCTGCAGGTATACTCCACTGGTATTATCTTAAGATAATATGTTGGTGTAAATGATCTGGTTCCTGGGCAGGCAGCTTCTACAGGCCAGCAGATGATCTCCACAGTCTCTCTGGCTTGTAGTGTATTGTAAGAAAGGTTGAAATTGAAGCACCACACCACTGCTAAGAGGCCCAGATACAACTTTATTCCATACCTGGCAAGATGGCGTCCGGAGCAGCTGTGTGACCGCCAGCTCCGGCGCCCCCGCACTCCATCCGCTGCCATCCGCCACCATCCGGACCCCTGAGCTGCCGCCGAGGTCCCCGCCAACACCCTGAAGGGGTCCTGGACACTCCATCCCTCCGGCGGAGCTCCGGTGGGTCAAGGCCTACTACGGCCTACCGCGGCACCCAAAGCCGTGGTGTTTTCTGCCGGCCGCGGCCAGGATCGCGGCCGCGACAGGACGCCTCCGCTCCATCCCTAGGACAGGGGAAGCTGCCACCACCCCTACTGGTCCTGCCGACATCCAGGAGGGGTCCTGAGCCGCGACGAACCGGGACCCCGCCGCCCAGCCCAGCCGCCATCACACTGCTAGCCACCAGGTACACTATTGGGGGCACCTACTATCCACCAGGAAGCCCAGCCGCCATCACACCGCTAGCCAACAGGGACAGTAACAGGGGCACCTACTACCCACTAGGGACTACAAACCACCACCAGGGACTACAGGCCACTATCCCACCAGGGATCGCAAGCCCACCATCCAGCCAGGGACCGTAAGCCCACCATCCCTCCAGGGACCGCAAGCCCACCATCCCACCAGGGATCGCCAGCCACCATTCCGCCAGGGATCGCAAGCCCACCATTCCGCCAGGGATCGCAAGCCCACCATCCCGCCAGGGACCGCAAGCCCACCATCCCGCCAGGGATCCCCAGCCACCATCCCACCAGGGATCGCAAGCCCACCATCCCGCCAGGGACCGCAAGCCCACCATCCCGCCAGGGATAGCAAGCCCACCATTCCGCCAGGGATCGCAAACCCACCATCCCGCCAGGGATCGCCAGCCACCATCCCGCCAGGGATCACCAGATGCCATGCTCTACATCAACTCCAGATGCCGTGCCCTGCTTCATCTCCAGACGCCGTGCCCTGCATCATCTCCAGACGCCGTGCACTGCATCATCTCCAGACGCCGTGACCTGCATCATCTTCAGACGCCGTGCCCTGCACCATCCCCAGACGCCGTGCCCTGCATCATCCCCAGACGCCGTGCCCTGCATCATCCCCAGACGCCGTGCCCTGCATCATCCCCAGACGCCGTGCCCTGCATCATCCCCAGACGCTGTGCCACAGCACCCACGGCCCCCAGCCTACAGCACCCACAGACTGCAACTTGCCACCTGCTGACCCAGCCACCCATCACTCTCACTCTCCTCCTACAGATGGACACAGATGAACTCCGCCATGACGTGACAGACTCTCCGCATCATCACGCCCTGATATGAAACCTCTCACCTCCCCGATCTGACCAGCACTCCGCTCACCCTAACATGCCACCTTCACTCCTCCTCCTCGTATTCCTCTCTTCCATTCCCAAAATTGCCTCCCCCTACCCCCCTACTCCCCCAAAACAGCTCTACATTGCTCCATCACTTCTTCCTTTTCCCCACTACGGCTCTCACCACCTCCTCCTAATACTCCACTCTCCCGCCGACCCTCACGCCACCACTAACAGATCCACTCGCTCCTGTACATCCCGTTCCCATGCTGCCTTCCTCACCCTTCTAACCGCCGGTGACATCTCCCTGAATGCTGGCCCCCCACCTCCCCACTCCTCCTCTAGGCACCGTACTGCTCCCACCAGCTGTCGCACCTCTCTCAACCTCATACCCGTCCCCCTGATCCCTGCATCCACCCCTCCTCTCTCGGTTGCACTTCTGAACACCCGCTCGGTTTGCAACAAGCTCACCGCCATCCATGACCTCTTTGTCTCCCACTCCCTCAACCTCCTAGCGGTCACCGAAACCTGGATCCAAGCCACTGACTCCACCTCCCCTGCAGCACTTACCTATGGAGGCCTCATCTGGACCCACTCACCCAGACCGAGTGGTCGCAGAGGCGGCGGGGTTGGCATGCTCCTGTCACCGCTGAGCACCTTCCAGGTCCTCCCTAACCCCCCCTCCCTATCCTTCTCCTCCTTCGAGGCCCACTGCATCCGGCTCTTCTCTCCCACCCCCCTGAGGACTGCAGTAATCTATCGGCCTCCTGGATCCATATCCCTCTTCCTGGACGACTTTGCCGCCTGCCTTCCCTTCTTCCTCTCCTCTGAGCTACCGACCATCATCCTGGGGGATTTCAACATCCCCATCAATGTCAACAACCCGGCTACTTCCCAACTCCTCCTCCTAACCTCTTTCGTGCTCACACAGTGCACACAGTCCTCCACCTACACCGATGGGAACACCCTGGACCTCGTTTCTCCCACCTCTGCACCCTCCACAACTTCACTAACACCCCCTTCCCCCTCTCTGACCACCACCTCCCCCTCCTCTAACTCCCCCCCCAAAGCATCAAACCATCACCAGCTGTAACCTCCGCAACCTGAACCCAGCCCATCTCCACCAGGCAGCTGACCGTCTGTACGACAGTATCCTTCCACTGTCATGCCCTGACTTGGCCACTACTGTGTACAACGACTCACTGTCAGCTACCCTAGATTCCCTGGCACCCCTAACCACGCGTAACATCAGACCCCGCTCGCTTCAACCCTGGCAGAACGACCATACAAAATGCCTCAAACTACGTAGTCACGCGATGGAGCGATCATGGCGCAAAACCAGATCCCCTCGAGCGTCCTTCCTCTACAAATCCGCCTTCCTCACCTACACCACCTCCCTCCACGCCGCCAAACAAGCCTATTTTGTAACCATCATCAACACCCTCTCCACCTGTCCTCACCGGCTCTTCTCCACTTTCAAATCCCTGCTCTCCCCCCCCCCACCTCCACTCAGCACCTCACTCACCGCCCACGAGATTGCCAATCATTTCCAAAACAAGATTGACGCAATCCGTAAGGACATTGTCAATTCACAATCCACCTCTCCAACTAGCCTCCTTCCATCACCCCCTCTACTCTCCCCTCCTCTGACCTCGCAGCTGCACTGCCCCCCACCATACCTAACGCCCCACACACTACCACCTCCCCAACGCTCCACTCCCTCAGCCTTGCTACTACTGAGGAGGTCACTAAGGTCTTCACTGAAGCCTGCCTCACCACTTGCCCCCTGGACCCTATCCCCTCACAACTCCTCCAGTCAACCCCCTCCTCCATCATTCGCTCCCTCACCCACATCTTCAATCTCTCCCTCTCTACTGGCGCATTCCCCTCCCCCCTAAAGCACACACACATATCACCCCCATACTCAAAAAACCCTCGCTTGACCCCACTGACCTAAACAACCTTAGACCCATCTCCCTGCTGCCGTTCACTTCCAAGCTCCTTGAGCGCTTAGCCTACAACCGCCTAAGCTCCCACCTCACTGACAACAACCTCCTTGACCCACTACAATCTGGCTTCCGTCGCCTACACTCCACCAAAACCGCCCTACTGAAAATCACGACCTGCTAACCGCCAAAGCTAATGGCCACTACTCAGTCCTCCTGCTCCCCGACCTCTCCGCGGCCTTCGACACATTCGACCACCCCCTCCTCCTTACTAAACTGCACTCCTTTGGCGTCAGGGACGCTGCCCTCTCCTGGTTCTCCTCCTACCTATCCCAGCGCTCCTTCAGCGTCCCCTACAACGCTGCCACCTACCCCTCTCTCCCCCTCTCTGTTGGAGTCCCCCAATGCTCTGTCCTCGGACCCCTCCTTTTCTCCATCTACACCTCCTCCCTTGGCAAATTGATACACTCCCACGGCTTCAACTATCACCTCTATGCCGACGACACACAAATTTATCTCTCCACCCCTCACCTCAACCCCTCACTCTCCGCCCGCATCGCCCACCTCCTGAACGACATATCAGACTGGATGTCGCTCCATTTCCTCAAGTTAAACCTGTCCAAAACCAAGCTCCTAGTTTTCCCTCCAGCCCACGCCCCCCCCCCATCCTCTCCATCACGACTAGCAACGCCACCATCAATCCCACCCCACACGCCAAAGTCCTGGGTGTCACCCTGGACTCAAACATTTCCTTCCAACCTCATGTCCAATCACTATCAAAGTCATGCAGGCTCCACCTCCGCAACATCTCCAAGATACGCACGTTCCTCACCCCAGACACTACTAAACAACTCGTACACTCCCTCATTATCTCACGCCTGGACTACTGCAACTCCCTTCTCACTGGCCTACCCAAACAAATGCTATCCCCACTCCAGTCTATCCTGAACTCAGCGGCTAGACTCATCCACCTCACCAACCGCTCCACATCTGCCACCCCCCTCTGCCAATCCCTTCACTGGCTCCCGATTGCCCAATGCATTAAATTCAAATTACTAACTCTGACATACAAAGCCATTCACAACGCTGCCCCAAACTACCTAACTGACCTGATACCCAAATACTACCCTACCTGTGCCCTTTGCTCCTCACAGGACCTTCTACTCTCCAGCTCCCTGGTCTCCTCCTTCCACGCCCGACTGCAGGACTTCTCCAGGACTTCCCCCATCCTCTGGAACTCCCTACCCCAATCCATCAGACTGTCACCTACCCTCCTCACCTTCAGACACACCCTAAAAACCCATCTCTTCAGGGAAGCCTACCCCACCCTCACCTAACAACCGATCTCCTCCACTCCTCCTACCACTCCATCCCCCACAGCCACTTCCTCCTGTACCACTATCCCCTTCCTCCTAGATTGTAAGCTCGAAACAGCAGGGCCCTCGAACCCCTCGTGTATTGTATTGTACTGTATTGTCTCATGTTCTGTCCCCCTCGCTAATGTACAGCGCTGAGCACACCCTTCGGCGCTATATAAATACTGTATAATAATAATAATATAATTAAAGGTCAGGGGTATAATTTGAGAAGTAGCCACCCTGTTTTGGGGGTCCAAATTCCCCCCTTCATCAGGGCTAAAAAAAAGATAAGAAGATTTTCATTTTAATCTGACTTTAATACAATGTCCCCTTTTAGGAGTCATAATTAAAACCAAATAGCCAATCATAATGAGAGTATCAAAAACATGTACATAAAAATGAGAACATGAGTGCTGAACAAAAATGAGAATATGGGTGCTGAAAAACAAAAACCAAAAAAAATGTATAATTATAATCTTCATTATTATTAAAATGGTATTTTGTGGTTGATATGTTAGCCTAATATAACAGAGAAGAAGAAAACAAAAACAAAAAATTGAGTAAAAACTTTCAGAACCTGTATGTATATAAAATGAACCATACGTTATACAATCTGACTGTACAATCATGAGACGTTTAAGAGGAAAAAAAAAACACAAAAAGTTAAAAAAGTAAACAAATAATAGATAAATATTACAAAAAACAAAGTGATAATAAAAATAATAATAATAACAATATTAAATATATTAATAATGATAATACTACTGATATAGTAATATGGCAATAATACTATCATTTGTAATTTTCCAAAAACTTGTGGCAAAAAATAAAATCTTCCATGGGCTTAACATGCCTCTCAGCAAATAGTTTTGGGTGTCTACTTTCTGAAAAGGGGTAATTTGGTGGAAGTTGTGCTATCCTGGGATCAGGGGTGTCCCTAGGGTTAGTGTCATCCGGTGCGATAACACTTGGTGACACCCCCTCTGACGATCCCTGCAGAATGGATCGCATCTGCGGATTGCGGATCCGGTGTCACCCCGTGTGGTAGGTGTAACCCGATGCAGCGCGCACCACCCGCACCTGCCTCTGGACGCTACTGTTTGGCATTTCAGGGCCCCTGAAACTGTGATAGGTAGTGAGGAAGGGAAATTGGAAAATTGCACCCTTTGAAAGTCTGAAGGTGGTTATTTATTTTTGGATCCTGTACGTGGCTAGGCTCCCAAAAAGTCTCACACATGTGGTATCCCCATTCTCAGGAGAAGCAGCAGAATGTATTTTGGGGTGTAATTCCACATATACGCATTGTATGTGTGAGCAATATATTATTTAAGTGACAACTTTGTGTAAACAAAAAAAAAGAAAAATTATTTTGTCATATGTTAAAAACTTGTGCCAAAAAATAAATTCTTCCATGAGCTCAACATGCCTCTCAGAAAATCCCTTGGGGTGTCTACTTTCCAGAAAGAGGTAATTTGGGGGGAGGGGGGGTTTACTGCTCTGGTATTTTACCACCTCAAGAAATGTGATAGGCAGTCAGAAAGTAAAAGCTGTGTAAATTCCAGCATATATACCACAGTTTGTAGAGGCTATAATCTTTCTCGCAAACCAACTAATATACACTTATTGGGATTCTTTTTTTACCAAAGACATATAGCAGAACACATTTTGGCCTAAATTCATGAAGAAATTTGAGCTCATTGGATATTTTTTTGTAAGATAAATTAGAAAATATTGCTTTTGAAAATGAAAGATAGAAGCTCAATAGTTGCCATGCCACACCTGCTCCAGATTCTGGTTACTCTAGTTTTGATAAACCAGTGCCCCTCAACATATCTTTTTCTCTGGTCAGAAGGAGAAAGGGTTTTAATGAGTGATCGCTGTCATAGCCAATCACAGGCTATCAAAGTGTTGATGTGAATATGAGACCAGGAGCTGATGACAGTTCACGTTCTGTGATGGTAGAGTGCGTCCAGCACAAATGCTGATGTACCTATATTGTATGTGCCAAAAGGCCCTCCTCTATGATGCTTCATATGTGCATGTATGAAGACGCATTCACTTGAATTGGCTGCCAAAAATCAAAAATCATTCCTGCCCACGGTTGGGTAGTACAGTATACCACAATATACAGTGTGCTGCAACAAAGCTTTGGGATGGTACATTGGGGTGCCATTCACAGTAAAGCTTTTTTTTTTTTTTCTTACTGTTTCTTAGGAATATGTAAATATCTGGATATTCATATGTTGACCATAAGTCTACTTTAAAATACATAGAATACGTGTCAGGCTTTTTGAAGCAACCTCATTTTCTAGCAATTAAGATGATGTCATTTTCTTGTGAGAACAACAAATAAAAAACTTGTGATGGGCTATCAATGACTAATTTAGTAAACTTACATCGGATTCAAACCTGTGCCTTGGGCTGCCAGATCTGGATCTTGACAGGAAAATGGGCTTTACAGATAATTGTTCCGGCTTGTCTCCTGTGATTTGAAGAGGGCGAATAAATTCAGAAATTAAAGACCGGCTACCTGTGGGACTTTCATGTCCTGTTTAAAAGAAAACACAAATAGAATTATAGAAGGTTTAACGATAGGTTTGGTTTCAACCAAATTGTCAAGACATTAATATACCCAGGAAACTGTGCTATACAATTGTAAATTGTATTTGTAAACTTTTCTTTCACACAATGTATTTTAACTTATTTATACATGGATTAATCAGTACATACTACTACTGCAATTTACGAACATGAAATGTTTCTTGCACAAAGGATTAGAAATTAAAATGAATTTTCACATCTGCAACCAAGCTGAGATAACACATATTTTATATTTGTTCTACGTTCTCATTCACATAGCAAAATATTTAAAATCACTGCTTACCTTTTACTTGTGTTTTATTTGCTGAAAAATCTCAATTAGCTCTCATGTTATATGTAATTTTAAAGTGGTTGTAAAGGCTGAAGGTTTTTAATTTCACGCATTCTATGCATGAAGGTAAAAAAACTTCTGTGTGCAGCTCTCCCCTCAGCCCCCTAATACTAACCTGAGCCCCCTTTCCATCCAAAGATGTGAACGGGAGCCTCAGCTTTCCTGGGACTCCCTCTCCTCATTGGCAGAGACAGCAGCGGGAGCCATTGAGCCAATGATGAGAGAGTGGGGGCGGGGCCAAGCTGTGGTTCTGTATGTCTTATAGATGCATAGAGCAGAGCTCAGGAGCAAGCATGCACCAGTGCCACCATAGCAAGAACTAGTCAAGTAGAAGGAGCCAGGAACGCCGTCGGGGGAACCAAGAAGAAGACGTTTAAGACTGCTCTGTGCAAAACCACTGCACAGAGCAGGTAAGTTTGACTTTTTATTTATTTATTTTTTAAAGCCGAACATTTATTATCACTTTAAGGAAGAGGTTGGGGAGCTATGTTTACCATAAATACTCATCTCTGTAGTGTGGTGGCAGATCTTCATTTATCAGTTGTAAACCAGAGGTACACCCTGTCTATCCTACAAAGGAATAGAAATCTCAAGGCTTTGGTGGTACATTGTATATCAATGCACTTTAAAAACTATACCTAAGTCCCCTAGCTGCACATCAGGGACTCATCAGCTGAAGATTGATAGTCCTGGTGAGCATGTAAAGCTTTGGAGAGGTTTATTTACATAAAATATCAAAACCCTTTTAATTGTCCTTGTGATCCCATTGCTTAGTCCATTATGTTACTAACTGGAGTTCCTTAAAGCTAAGCAAAGGTTCACGTTGTCAGGACAAAACTTTAGGAAGGCTAAATTAGAGCACAAATCTAGTACTATGGAATCCAGTTTTCAACACTACTAGTGACAGGTGACTGCAGAACATTTTGCCTGCCTTTGATCTGTAAACCACAAAACTTAAGAATAGCCATAGAACCAACAGTACTAATGGGAAAGATGGGTCAATTTAAAGTTGAAATGTATTGTGCTTATATTTTGTTTTCCCTGGTTCCTCCATGCCCCTTATATTTTTCAATAAAACCCTTCCATTTTCTTTACATACCTTATTTTAGAGTCAGTGATATAGTCGATTGGTCTCTGTGCTTCAATGTACAATGTAGGCAAATTATGGCTCTTGGGAGGAGCCAGAACAGTGTTGTACAGCTTCCTGAAAACATCCCCACACCCTGCCTCAGTAATCCCTTTGAAGATTCCTTAGTCCTGATGCATGCAGTGGGCTGACTCTTGGTAGGGGTCTTGAAAATATGGGTGGGTGCCAGTCTGGAGAAACAAGCAGACTGAGTTTTCAGATGCTGAGCCTCCATGAATAAAACTTAAATCCAATTAATGAAACTGGCAGGCCAGGAGGAGGAAAGAGCTAGATGATTCTGGACCTTTTCCAGCAAGGAGCCAAGCTCTATCTGATCTGCTGTAGTGTCTAGTGCACTCGGTGAGAAGCTCACAGTGTGCATTCAAATCAGATTAACCATATTCAGTACAGGAGAGAAGCTAAACTAAAAGGAAGGATGGAGTTTGGCTTTAAATAGTGTTTGTAAGTGCTCATTTATTCACCACACTAAGATGCAGGTGTGGGGTTTCTGGACATGCCAAGGGAAAATAGATGTATCTGCTTTCCTCCCTCAGTAGCTCAGAGGGGCCACAGCTGGTGAGACAGAGGTAGCTGGGCAAGTGATCTGCAGCCAGGTGAGAACTAGAATACAGGCAGCTGAGTATGAGCACAATAGCATGTACCTTCTTAAGATGATCCAACTACTATGGGAATCCCCTTCCCAGTTCATAGCAGAGTACTGCAATTCTAGTGCAGTGGCTTCCCTCTGTTTTTGGGCCTTGTATCCATCCAACCATTTGTTATGTTTTTACAGCTTTCATTGTTCTGCAGTATAACCGTGTTGTTTGCCATAATTTTACTCCAATGGTCAATTACCCATTTTTTAAACAAGTATGAGGGTTCTTCAAAAAGTTTCCACACTTTTTTAGACTCTATTATATATATATATATATATATATATATATATATATATATAAGTGCGGAAACGTTTTGAAGACCCCTTGTATATTCGGTTGGTACTGCAGCAATAATACCATAGTACAAAAAACATCTGACATGTTAATTGTAAAATTGATCTTTTATTTACAATAAGCACAGTATATACAAAGAAACTGATTAATTCCAGGTGGAAAAAGATTGGAATACATTCCTATTAGCAAGGTTGCAAGGTATGCAGCAAAGGATCACGACTTGAGCACTGCATAGGTTCTATAAAACCTAGCTTCTGACTAGCACTCATCACCACTGTCATGTATATACAGTATTTATGGCACATATCTGTGAAACACTGCTGATTTCTTTAAAAAGCAAAAAAAATAAGAAAAAGGCGATGCAACAATTTGAAATTTTCCTCTATTGAAAAGCTGAATGGGACAGCTTCCCAGCTTCTCTCTAAAGCAGCCAAATCACAATATAATTAAAGCATATTTAAACCCAAAATAAAAAATGTTATATAGCAGCGTACCAATCCTTTGATGTGGTGGTTGCATTTGTTTTCTTTTTTAGGTTTTAATCATTTCTTTTCATCTGGTGATCCAACCCATTAACACATTTCCTGCCTTAGGGTGTCTTCACTTAAAAACGTTTTATGCTGTTACCACTGTGTGTTAAATGGTTTGTCCTAACACTCTAATTGCCACTTTTGCTGGATGGCTTGGGTTTGTGAAAGCAAGCTGAAAAATAACAGACTGGCCAGATAACCAGGTAAAAAAAAACAAAGCAGCCACTGGCCAGAAAACCAGGAGAAAATAAAGGTTAAAAACTTAAAAAATAAAATAATGCAGCCACCACATTAAAGGATTGGTAAGCTGCACTATAGTACATTTTTGCTTTTGGGTTTATCTACACTTTAAAAATCTACACTGGTATGAAAAACTGTTATTTCAAATGACATCACTCCAATAACTCATGCTGTAACAGTTTTGAGAATCAGAGCCAAAATGATAGAGGATAATTCAGTAATTAAGCTGCTGAGTCACAGGCAAATACAAAGCATTAAATTAGAGGATAACCTGGAGGACAAAGCTGTACGTAAAGTTGAAGTTGTCAGGTCTCATTAATATGCACCAATAATCTACCTGGTTGGTGGGGGGAAGGTGGGTGCGGGGTGAAAGTCAATGTAGATTAAAGTGGTTCTAAAGCGAAAACTTTTTTACCTTAATGAATTCCCTGCATTAGGGTACGAAACACTTACCTGAGTCCTGTATCGATCCAGCGTTATGCCCATCTGCATCTCTTTCACAGGCTGCACCCAAAGCAGCAGGAGTCATTGAAAAGGTTGGTTTCTTCCATGCATTAGTAATAGATTGTTTTCTTATGAGTAAAATAGTACCCCTGATGACATCAGTGTGACAAAACGTGTAGGAACTGGTCTGGGTATAGTTCACGCTCAGGGGTGGACTGACCATTTGAGCACTCGGGCACTGCCTGAGGGCCCAGGGTCAGTAGGGAGCCCCATGAGATGCCCCTGGTACCTTTCATTGGCTTTTTCATGTGTGGGCGAGGACACAGGGGCCCCATGATCCCCTATTGCCGGGGGCCCCATGAGTTCTCAGTCCACCCCTGTTCACGCTGATCCTGGACAGAGCTATCTGCAGGATGTCTGGTTGGAGCTAACATTGAGATAGACACAGTTATTTGGATAAGCTGAATTGCAGCTATGATTTAAAGTGATATGCTGTTCTTGTCATTCATTCATGTAAGTGCAATTCATTTGTCTTTAATAAAAAATGCTACAGTCAGAACTATGCCAGCTTTGTCTTTTTTGAGAAATTGGTTAACTTTATACCACCTAAACCACTGAGGATTGCTGGGTTAAACAAGTGGAGGAACTGTGGAGGAGAGTGAGACTTTTGTGAGCAGTAACAGGGAATTTCAGGATTGTATACCACTCACTGGATTTAGTGTTTTTGGTGGATTTATTAATGGACTTGCAGTTTGCTATTTTGTATTCAATGATTCTATTTACATTTTGCAAATTATTTTATTTTTACCAACTTAGTTTAGTCAATTTGCTCAATAGTATATTTATGTATTTGATTGCATGATATTTATTGGAGTTTATTATTTATACTGTATATATTCATGAATTTATGTTATAATATGAATAAGGTTTTTGGCATGATTTTTCACTACTTTGCTTGCAACACTGCAAGAATTTATTAATTTGTGCACAGAATTGTTTACATAGTTCTTTTCTTTTTACTGTAGTTGACTCAGCATTTATTAACACCTACTGAATGTTGTCAGCAGTGTTATACTAGAAATTGTATGTAAAATTATATATATATATATATATATATATATATATATATATATACACACACACACATCTACAGTATACATACAGTATATACACACACATATATATTATTCATTTTCATATTTTAGTTACCCATCATTTGGTCCAACTCACCTTTTCCAATAGTAGTGGCTATTCCATTCATTAACTGGGTGAGAGTCTTATTGGGGGAAATGGGTGCATCAAAATTACAGACAGTGTTACCACTCAGTAAGTCAATTTTTCCAGCTTGCTGACGAAATTTTTCCAGCTCTCGGGAGAGGAGATTGAATTGTTCACTCTGAATCCGACATTTCTCTTCCAACTCTCGAACCTTGGCCTACAAAAAGGAACAACTAACTGAACAAAATACTTAATTGCCATTAGTGATTGTGCACCAAAGTAATGGTTTAGAAACAAGAAATGCACTGATTTTGTGAATTAACCCAGTATGGATAAGAATGTGGTTTATTAATTCACCTAGGACCAGTGACATCTCAAGTTGACTTATCAAACAACAAAAAACTAGAGCAAGATTCATGGTGGTCAAATTGAAATAATGCCAAAAGAACCAATCAGAATTCAATTAATTACCGTCAGATCAATGCAAGAAGATTTCTCAGTGTCTGGTTTGGTTTACTGCAGTGTGTACAACATTGCCATGCCTTGTTAAATAAGCATGTGGAAAAGATATACACAATTCAACAATTTTACAAGTCAGCATTTTGTTTAAACATAAAACAAATGCTGAAACCTTCACATTAAGGAGAACCTGTCAAGGTCTCTAAAGATTTAAAACATTAAATTCCTTGCAGTAGAAGACAGAGGTTTTTACATTCTAGTGCTGCAACCTTTGAAAGCATTTGTCACTTCTGTGCCACCTCTAGGATGTCGGTGTTTCCCATTGCATGCTGTTTGTTCCACTGACCCCTACACCCCAAGTCCTGCAGTGACATAGGATTGGAGGAAGAAACCAGCCCAGAGAGGCAAAAGAATTCAACACTCCATAAGTGTTCAATGCTTTTGAAGGCTGAAATGGAGGACAGGTAGGAGAAATCAGCTGCTGGAGAAGTGAGTATAATCTGTCTTCTATTGCAGAAATCTTCTTTTTAAATCTTTATAGACCCTAAGGGACTCTTCAAGGAGCATAGCATAGGAAGAAACAGAAGATTTAATGGGAATGTTTCTAGATTAAATGCAATTATGTTGCTAAAAACAAAAACACACCAAAGTGCGGGACTGTTAAGTATATTATTATGAACCATTAGGAGCCATTTTATATTATATTGATATACTTGGCATGGTGAAATTTGAATTTTCCAGATTTGTAATATATTACTTTACATCACTGTAATATATAAAAGGAAGACATAACAGCAGTAACTATAATCATGGTAATAGAAAAACCCAAACTAAACAAGGTAATCACTCAAAAATGCTGGTCACAAAATACTTTCTATGGCTTCTAAACACTATAGCTAAGTACACAAATCTACAACCTCTCAGAAATACAGGGAGTAATGCTTGAATTCAGGTCACCACCACTCAAATCTACTCTTTATTAACTTTAGCCATGTTGGGATCTGTATAATGTCCACCAATGTTTAAAAAAGCTACCTTATATAATAAAATATTCCTGCCAGTGAGCCCAAACTTGTGGAAGAAAAAATGTAATTTTAGTTGACGATGTACTAAAATGTCTAGATAACATACCCACACCTACAGTATACAATCTGATCATTAAGAAGGTAACTTCCTGACATATTTATAGAACTACAATGGCTACAAGAGGATTGGTCAAATTTGCCACAAAAGGGCAATAGCAGTATAGCACAGATGATAATATTCCCAAAGCTCTGTTTTGTTTTAGAGCCATTTAAATAATAATCACTAAATTGACATCAAAAATATCACAGTTACAAACAAATACATTTATTCAATATAATTAATCCTCTAGAAATACAAAAAAATCTATGTAACTCTATACTAAATGGAGGTTTGTGTTTCTCATTTGTTTTATATCTACAGCATACCTGCAACAACTTGCAAAGAGCCATTATTCCTAGTAATGCCACAAAATGCTAAACCAATATGATGTAAAAGCGTTATGTGGATGACCTAGGGCATTAAATAGCTCTGATTATTTTTGCAGTAGCACTAAAAAGAGACTCTACCACATTCTCCATTGAGGGTGAAGTGACAGTCTCCCGACCTCCTGACAACAAACTTCACAGTGCTCTCCCACTGTTTTTTTTTTTTGCATGGTGGCAACCATGAAATACCAGGTGCTTCTAGGTATAGGGCAGCAGGTTCTCCCTTCCCATGATGCACTGGCCTAGGGGCCAATGGTCAGGACCTAACACTGTCACATGACAGAAGGGGTGACATCATCACCCTTGTGAAAGCTTCGACACCCTTTGACATGGAGCTAACACAGGGTATATTGTGGTGGTTGTGGCAGTGGAAGGAGCAGTTGGAAAGTGCTACTTAGGTGGGTTAGGGGTTGTACTTTTAAGAGACCTAGTTAGTTTTCCCTGAATAGGCAAATTAACAAAGTCTCTTTAAGACCTGACAAATGGTGCTTATGGCACGTTTAAATTATTTATGTTAATACTAAAATGCCACTTTGGCAAGCTGATAGTACATGTAAAGGTAACCCTTTTTTACTCGGATACAGTGGGGAAAGGTTAGACCCTTTGTCAAGGTTTAACTGCTGTCTGTGTGCCCATTGCCACCCCTTATTTTGTACTGGGACCATTGTCACTGAGACAGAAAGTTAGAGGAAATCTGAAATCACCAGAGCATGAAGTGAGACTAAATTATCAAATGGGGAAAAACCTTCAGGTGGCAAATGTCTAAAATAGGATTCCCTTTTATTTTCCTATTGTGTCTTTAGGACAAGGAAGTGAAAGGAAATCTACCATTGTGGCAAATTAGGAGTGTTTTTTTTTCTTTACTCTATCCCAAATGCTTGAGGAAAAAGGGCCAGTGCTTAGCCTTACTATAAAGTGGTGGCAACTATATTAAACTTTGGTTACAAAAAATATACTTTAGCATTTTGAAAACTACCGTTGTTTATTGGCCACCTTTACTTTAAACCAGTGCTTCATTGGTGGATTAAATATAAATGCACTTTCATTAACATCTTAATTTACATTTATAGTGCAAATGTGAAATAGAGAGTAAATTAACTATAACTACATATTAACTATACTGACATTTATTTTATATAACCTTCATAGGTAGAAATGTTTTAAAATTTTGTTTGCTGGGCTAGAAGAATGTTTGCAATAAAGTTTTCAAATTGGTAGCTTTAACATCTCAGTCTATAGAGACTTCATAAACTGTTGATGAGGTGGCACATTACACCTGTTCACCCGGTGCAATCCACAAGTTTTGCCAAGAGACAATATCAGATACAGTATATATTTCTGGACTGTTCTGTAGCTACGTCATTTTGGAGTGAAGGTCAGCTCTCAACCAGACCAAATAAACCCTAGCCACATTATGCTGATACCAGTAAGCAGGTATAAATCCAGCTTACTGATCGTATATACTGTATATGGTGATCTGAATTCAAAAGTACATTATATAAAGGTTGTTGAACCATTCTTATATACCTTTTTCATTTCTTACGTATATAAGGGATTGGTACCTTGTGCAAGTATAAGGACAAACAGAGCCAGAATAAAAGAAAATGAAGAGACAATCACATGTACTAAATTCATGGTTTGACACTATCAAAAGCATTTAATATGGCCAAACTAAGCAAGCCATTTTCTCAAGCCCATCTGGCTACTGTAAATTTGCAAGAAAGACTAGACTGGGAATAATTGGGACTTTCAGGTTACAAATTGAATTCATAAGTGCTCCCTTGCTAGACTTGTACTATATGGGAAAAAAAAATAAAACAGCTCTACACCTGCTCAAACTATAGAAATAACAACTAGTCACCAAAAGAAATGTTTTTTCTTATGAAGATTAATGAAAATGAGACAGTGGGCCTTATTTATTTTATAAAATGGAGCAAAGAAAAACAAAACAGCTACAGATATTGACTAGTAAAATTTAGCTATAATTCAAAAGAATTAAGAATTGACAAATGACTGACTGCTGTTATTAACAGTGGTATTTTGATTTCTCCTTTTTTTAGTTTTTTTTTTTTTTTTGGACTCTCATGTCCAGTGACTGAGACCTGAAAAGTTGTTCTCAATTTACATGTTTTAAGCAGTTCCATAGCAACAACTGTTGCTTTTGATTTAAATAATACAATTACTAAAACAGATCTCACCATTATCTGTTTTCCAATAAATGTAACATGCAGTAGATGCGTTTCATAGTTTATCATTAAAGACCATGCAAAGAGCATGCCCAGTGTCAGTTGTGAGTATTAATGGCACAAACCTGTTATATTGGGTCAACTTGGAAGACTGGGATTATGTACCAGCTATAGTACTACTGGCTCTGTAAGTTCATAAAAGAGAAAATGGTGCAGTTAGTGGGAGCCATTTAATGCCATGGCTGGCATAAAAGGCACTTGAACATGGATATGGAAGAGAAAAGCCTATATGACACATGGGAGGGCTCATTTATAAAAATGCAGCTCATTTCAACTAACCAATCAGGCCACAACTGTCAATTTCTGGTTCAGATTAGAAATGGAAGCAAAGATCTGATTATTTCCAGTGCTCCACTTTTTATACATAAGCCCCAAAATGTGTTCTTAGCCAGAGCCATTTTTAAGGCTACATTTACTTAGCATGCCTATAAGAATGATTCAACAACAGGGTACATGCACAGGGGGAGGTGGGGGCAGATGGCAAAGGCATAGCCACAAATACACATTTCAAATACCTGCATGCTGTCCAATGTGTTCTGGGTGAAAGGTAAAGCAATAAGTCCAGACAAAACACAATATAATAAAAGAAAACTCCAACAAATCAAAAAACAGTTCTGAACCAGCAACAAAGAAAATAATTGCCACAATTATCACCTTCATATTGCATGCACAACACACTGCTGTACATCACAAAATGGCTGAGAGTCTGATAATGCCAGCATGAGTAATTCTATAAAAAAGTACATATTTACCTAACAGAGTGAGGTATTTTTTAGTTCAATAAAGATCACTGTTGTAAATGTTTCAATTTCAGTGACTAAAAGCCAGATTATAGGCTCTCTAAACCATTGAACACCACAGACTAGAGATCAGCGAAACTGTTAAAATATGTTATCCATTGAAGGTTAAAACATAATTGATTAATTTTAACAAAGGTTTAAAAGCATACATTTGTGGTATGTTACTTTATTGATAAATAGAAAAAATGTTGTGCAAAGTTATTTTAGCCTAGTGCAGTATGCAGACCATGGAAGTATAATATTTTTTGGCTGGAGAGAAGGATTTCCTGCATTTGTTACTATGACTGGTAATATGAGGGTTCATTTTTGCAGGAAGTTGACCAAGGGAGGGGGACCTTCTGAAGGAAAGCCTTTGAGCCAAAACTTTTATGAAGCAGGGCACGCCTACAAGCCTTTCATCACATGTCTGCAGTGCTCTGAAAAGAATGGCCCACGTAGAACATATACAGATGTATACAAAGATCTAAGCAAAGATGGCTTGTTATCACTTCTTTGGATGTTTAGTGATTTCTGAGTTGTCAAGTACCCTGGAGTCTTTCAATGGAATGCCTGATGGGATACCAGAGTGCAAATGGAGTCCCACAGAATTCTGCCTCTATGCACAATTTTGGGGTTTGAGCCCTTCAGCATCACTTGTGAAACATGTGCAAGGGTGCTTGCACACAATCCTGATGTATGAACATCAGATATTCCTGGCAGAAAAATACAAATATGGGCTGTACAGCACTTGCACATATTTGTGTGTATGTGCACGTATCCACACAAAAAAATTCCTCAAATGTTATTTTAAGCAAGAGAGTGTGGTGTATGTGTGTATATGTACCTATTTGTGCGTACAGGTGAAACTCAAAAAATTAGAATATCGTGCAAAAGTTCATTTATTTCAGTAATGCAACATAAAAGGTGAAACTAATATATGAGATAGACTCATTACATGCAAAGCAAGATAGTTCAAGCCATGATTTGTCATAATTGTGATGATTATGGCTTACAGCTCATGAAAACCCCAAATCCACAATCTCAGAAAATTAGAATATTGTGAAAAGGTTCAATATTCTAGGCTCAAAGTGTCCCACTCTAATCAGCTAATTAAGCCATAACACCTGCAAAGGGTTCCTGCGCCTTTAAATGGTCTGTCAGTCTGGTTCAGTAGGAATCACAATCATGGGAAAGACTGCTGACCTGACAGTTGTGCAGAAAAACATCATTGACACCCTCCATAAGGAGGGAAAGCCTTAAAAGGTAATTGCAAAAGAAGTTGGATGTTCCCAAAGTGCTGTATCAAAGCACATTAATATAAAGTTATGTAGAAGGGAAAAGTGTGGAAGAAAAAGGTGCACAAGCAGCAGGGATGACCACAGCCTGGAGAGGATTGTCAGGAAAAGGCCATTCAAAAGTGTTGGGGACTTTCACAAGGAGTGGACTGAGGCTGGAGTCAGTGCATCAAGAGCCACCACACACAAACGGATCTTGGACATGGGCTTCACATGTCGTATTCCTCTTGTCAAGCCACTCCTGAACAAAAGACAACGTCAGAAGCGTCTTACCTGGGCTAAAGAAAAACAGACCTGGTCTGTTGCTCAGTGGTCCAAAGTCCTCTTTTCTGATGAGAGCAACTTTTGCATCTCATTTGGAAACCAAAGATCCAGAGTATGGAGGAAGAATGGAGAGGCACACACTGCAAGATGCTTGAAGTCCAGTGTGAAGTTTCTACAGTCTGTGTTGATATGGGGAGCCATGTCATCTGCTGGTGTTGGTCCACTGTGCTTCATTAAGTCCAGGGTCAACGCAGCCGTCTACCAGGAGATTTTGGAGCACGTCATGCTTCCTACCGCAGACGAGCTTTATGGGGATGCTGACTTCATTTTCCAGCAGGATTTGGCACCTTCCCACACTGCCAAAAGCACCAAAACCTGGTTCAATGACCATGGAATTACTGTGCTTGATTGGCCAGCAAACTGGCCTGACCTGAACCCCATAGAGAATCTATGGGGCATTGCCAAGAGAAAGATGAGAGACATGAGACCAAATAATGCAGAAGAGCTGAAGGCCGCTATTGAAGCATCCTGGTCTTCCATAACACCTCAGCAGTGCCACAGGCTGATAGCTTCCATGCCACGCTGCATTGAGGCAGTAGTTGCTGCAAAAGAGGCCTAAAACAAGTACTGAGCACATATGCATGCTTATACTTTTCAGAGGTCCGATATTGTTCTCTGTACAATCCTTGTTTTATTGATTGCATGTAATATTCTAATTTTCTGAGATTGTGGATTTGGGTTTTCATGAGCTATAAGCCATAATCATCACAAATATGACAAATCCCGGCTTGAACTATCTTGCTTTGCATGTAATGAGTCTATCGCATATATTAGTTTCACCTTTTAAGTTGCATTACTGAAATAAATGAACTTTTGCACGATATTCTAATTTTTCAAGTTTCACCTGTATATATGGGCACAAAGACTAACTCACGATGCACATTTGTTTTTTTTTGTTTTTTTTATCTACAGTGGGGCAAAAAAGTATTTAGTCAGCCACCAATTGTGCAAGTTCTCCCACTTAAAAAGATGAGAGAGGCCTGTAATTGGCATCATAGGTAGATCTCAACTATGAGAGACAAAATGAGAAAAAAAAATCCAGACAATCACATTGGCTGATTTGGAAAGAATTTATTTGCAAATTATGGTGGAAAATAAGTATTTGGTCACCTACAAACAAGCAAGATTTCTGGCTCTCACAGACCTGTACCTTCTTCTTTAAGAGGCTCCTCTGTCCTGCACTCATTACCTGTATCAATGACACCTGTTTGAACTTGTTAACAGTATAAAAGACACCTGTCTACAACCTCAAACAGTCACACTCCAAACTCCACTATGGTGAAGACCAAAGAGCTGTCAAAGGACACCAGAAACAAAATTGTAGACCTGCACCAGGCTGGGAAGACTGAATCTGCAATAGGCAAGCAGCTTGGTGTGAACAAATCAACTGTGGGAGCAATAATTAGAAAATGGAAGACATACAAGACCACTGATAATCTCCCTCGATCTGGGGCTCCATGCAAGATCTCACCCCGTTGGGTCAAAATGATCACAAGAACGGTGAACAAAAATCCCAGGAACACACGGGGGGACCTAGTGAATGACCCCCTGCTTTAGCCAGTACATGTCCGGGCCCATCTGAAGTTTGCTAGAGAGCATTTGGATGATCCAGAAGAGGATTGGGAGAATGTCATATGGTCAGATGAAGCCAAAATAGAACTGTTTGGTAGAAACACAACTCGTCGTGTTCGGAGGAGAGAGAATGCTGAGTTGCATCCAAAGAACACCATACCTACTGTGAAGCATGTGAAGCATGGGGGTGGCAACATCATGCTTTGGGGCTGTTTCTCCGCAAAGGGACCAGGACGACTGATCCATATACAGGACACAATGAATGGGGCCATGTATCGTGAGATTTTGAGTGCAAACCTCCTTCCGTCAGCAAGGGCATTGAAGATGAAACGTGGCTGGGTCTTCCAACATGACAATGATCCCAAACATACCGCCCGGGCAACGAAGGAGTGGCTTCGTAAGAAGCATTTCAAAGTCCTGGAGTGGCCTAGCCAGTCTCCAGATCTCAATCCCATAGAAAACTTTTGGAGGGAGTTGAAAGTCCGTGTTGCCCAGCGACAGACCCAAAACATCACTGCACTAGAGGAGATCTGCATGGAGGAATGGGCCAACATACCAGCAACAGTGTGTGCCAACCTTGTGAAGACTTACAGGAATAATTTGACCTCTGTCATTGCCAACGAAGGATATATAACAAAGTATTGAGATGAACTTTTGATATTGACCAAATACTTATTTTCCACCATAATTTGCAAATAAATTCTTTCCAAATCAGCCAATGTGATTGTCTGGATTTTTTTTCTCATTTTGTCTCTCATAGTTGAGGTCTACCTATGATGCCAATGACAGGCCTCTCTCATCTTTTTAAGTGGGAGAACTTGCACAATTGGTGGCTGACTAAATACTTTTTTGCCCCACTGTATATGCAGTGCATTTTTATGGGACTGTGTATACAGGTACATGGAAACAACAGTCTGCATTTACATCAGTATAAAACATGCCTGTATGCCTAAAAACGCTGTGTTTTAGGCAGCCATTTGCAAGAGACCAAAAACTGTCTGCAACTAGCATGAAGTTGCTCTGATAGAACAGATAGGAGTACCAATCATTGTGTCCTCCTCAACTGTAATCAAGTGTTTTCTTTTTTTTATTTTTTTGGATTAAGTGTTGAGACTCCACTGGATTACTCTTTTTTTTTACTGTATTATCATTGGATAATACATAATACATTTATTGCTCTTTTTCTTGACATGAACGTTTGTAAGTAAAGTCCAAATAAGGCCTGTAGCAGTTTACAGAGGTCTGAGAACAGACATTTTAATGCCCAATGAAACACAGAGGAACAGCAGAGTTGACTGCACTGGAGTGCCCAGCTTGTGTGTCTAAGGGGAGCAGGATATGCACTGTTTTGACAGTTTTACTGAGGTGTGAGAACAGAAATTTACATTCCCATTGAACAGATAGGCACAGCAGTGTGAACTGCGCTGGAGTCCCTTGGCTGGTGTCTCTTAGGAGAGTGGGACATTCACTCTTCAGGGACATCCTGCCCCTGAAGAACTCATTAGGCATATTTGTAGGCTTAAAAGCAACATAATTTCTAATATGCTTGTAGAACAAGGCAAGAGTTTCATTCGGGGTTAGAGGGTACTTTTTACTTTCACAAAATTTTTTAAATGGGAATATTTAGAAAAAATGGATTCTCTGCGAAATACAGAACCAAGCAAATTGGTTCAACCCATGTCAATTCTGAGTAAATTATTTGGTTCGCTCATCTCTTGTCTGTTACAGAATGCAAGGAAAGTGGGTCCAGGCATTATCTGGTAAGGATGCTGAATAGGCACAAAGCCTGATATGCTCTATAAAGTGAAGTATGCGAACATATAGGGCATATGCATCCCAGTTAGGCAAAAGTCTCCTTTCTTAGTCAAAAAGTGAAAATTGGTAAAGTTCTAGGAAACATTTAAAAACGTTAATCGTGCCTTTGCAGTTCCCGGAAAAATGTACCGTTTGTCTTGATTTCCTCCTAAAAATAGACTAGCCCTTCCTGGTATGTTAAGGTGCCTATTTTTCCCCAAGTTACTGTATGTGAGACTAAATTTACTGCTGTCAATCACTATTAGTCTAGCCAGATTTTGGTGAGATTTGGTGATGTCACTACTATGTTGATCACTGTTCTCCTTGCTGGAGGCTCTGGCTTGAGGAGCAAAGCCCTGCTTCTACCAAGATGGCTGCCTCCATGCAGAGACACAGTGCAGAACAGAGTATCATAAGTCATCAAATCAGAGTAACATAAGTCAATAACTGTTAAAGATCAGCTGCAGGGGAGGAGACTAGTCCTTTGACCTCTCCCTGCTTTTTTGGCACAGCTTTCACAGTTCAGCACAGTTGAAAAAAGACTGGTGTCTACCACATTCAACTTGTGGTAAGTGATTCTTTTTTTTACTAGTTTGTATTTAGATATATTATATTAAGGTACTGTTGGCATAGCAGTGTATATCAGAAATTAAAGAGCAAACTGTTATTGGCATAAAAAATCAAATTGACACGGAATGTAATAATAACAAAAAGAAGAATTACACATCCATTGTGTTCAACCTTACAAACGCCAGCTGTTTTGGTCTGGAGGAAGTACTTGGGTCACTCTGATCAACAAGGATCGATACATAAGACTTTACAATACAAAGGGTGCAATTCACAAAATAATATTACAGAGGGCATCACTCCAAGAAACATCACTAGCTTCTAACTGCTGATATTTGTGAGGTTGTGTGTTTTTTGAGGAGAGCAAGAAACAGCCGTTTAGGTTGGAGATAAAATAGCAATTTACGTAAATAGATACAGATCAATGAAAAAAACTGCTTTTAACACGTAAATATTTATTTCAAATAAAATAAAAATCTGTACTTATGCAATGTTTATTTTTGTGAATTGAACATTTTTATGAAGAAACAACTGTGAGTGAAATAAATAACACAGCTCAAGTAAAACAAAGCCCAGCTATGTTAACCTGATTCTGAAAATGTGTGAGTTGTTCGGCAAACAGACAAAATCGGAAATGACTAACTATACAAAATTTATTTATAGATGACTAGACTTAAAATGCAACTCTCCTGAGATTAATGGACAAGAAGCGTGTGCCAAAATAGATCTCAACATAAACATCACTTTATCACTTTCAGTTCTTTTAAGCTTTAAAATTTTATTTTAAATTATTTGTAAATGTTGCTAATAAAAATAATTTATTTCAATCATAAAATTTTTTTTTTCTATTTAAATCATAAAGATGTCTTTTAAAGATTTTAACATCACTGTTTTGCAGCTGTATTCATTATTATATGGAAACTGAGCTAAAGCAGACCCTTTCACCTCTTTTTCCACTCAAGATATTATTACTATTTACCTTCTCCCCCCAGTTTACTAAATCCCTTTTTTTATTTTTTTTTGCTCTCTACCCCTAATTTTGGGATTTCTTGCCTAGTCAAGAATGATATAGCTACAGTGCCCACAGACTCCTGGGATATAAATGTCATGTAATCCCAGAAGTTTTCAGGAAACTGCTAGTTCTGGTGACATTGCTGATACTATTGCAACATGTAAACAATATTATTCCCTGGCTAGCATGCTGCTAATACCAGCACTCTAACTGGAGAATTGCCTACACATTGCCATAGGTTTGTCAGCGTGTAAGTAATATAATCTTCAACTACAGCACTGGGTGGGCATGTGTCGGTTTGGCAGGATCACCAGATGCCCTTAGTGAAAATGGAAGCATGGAACACAAAAGGAAGTTAAAAAGTTGAGCAGAAAGTTAGTTCACATTAGCTTGCATGAAAAGGAAGTATATTTTTTATGATTACCATGTACGGTAAATATATTTTTTAGCTGTGTCTTCTTTACAATTTACTGCATTAGGGTAAAGTTGATCTTTAAGTTGACCATGTAATTTACTTGGAATATCAAAGTTAAAATATACGCATTTATATACTTCTAACACTTCTATATATTTATATACTTTTATGCTAAATATTTAGGGGAATGTTTACATCATATGATTTTACTCTGGAAGAAAGCAAGAAGCCGCAGTGTAATTGGTTACATGCTTCTGTGCTGTAGAGGGAGAAAATCAATTTTAATATATATGATAATGTCACTTGTAAGTGAAGAAAGTGAGGCCCAACAGTGACTAGGTGAGGATCAGATCTTCAACCTATTGAATTCTCAAGTCTATTTGCATTTGTATGTAGACAGATACTGCAATGGACAATCATTTGTTCTTAATACTTCACTTCACTATACCTCTACTTTAAAATCTGTCATTTAAATGCCAAACCATTGGTACTACATCATAACTGGGTCTAATGTGTTAGCAGCAAAAATAATACTGGATAACCTTTAAAAGACCACATGAACAGTTTATAAAATGACACAAGAATTGCATATCATTTATTTAATTGAATTAGAGGGAACATAAGTACCAAAGTTGCCTAAAGCAATCACTCAGATTCTAGCTGACTTTTTTCTAGTGCATGTTAGGAAATTAAATAAGTGACCTGACTGGATGTTACAGAACAGGTCAACTAAAAGAGAGTTGAGACAACAGAAATATAATGGCTATAAAATAGATATTGGTGTGTCTCACTGTGTGTGATAATGTGTTATCCATCTATGACTGGCTTTAAATGTATAGATTCTCACAATGAGTGATCCAAATCTAGTAGTTTTTTCTCACCTCTAACAGCTGAACTGCACCCTCATGTTCTTTCTTGGCTTCGACCTGGGCCTTGAAATAAGATGAAAAAAAAAGAGTGGAACATTAACTTAGATAAGGCTTTACATAAGGAAGGACTTTTATTACTGATGTGGTACCTTAACAGGGTACGGAAAATTCACAACCAGTAGAAAAAGAAATAAAATCTCAGCTGAGAACAAGTCAGGTGTTAGAACATCTGTTATGCTTCGCTCACAGATAAGAACCATAATTTCCTCCCCTGACGGTACAGTTATAAAGCACTTATTGTCCTATTGCAATAAAGCAGTATAAGAAATATCAGATTAAAAATCTCTGTACCATCTATCATTGAGCATAAAATCAATTTCTGCCTCACATTGTATACCAAAACAGAATGGAGATTAGTGTACTTTTTCTTTGACTAATATTTAGCTTAATTTAAAAAGCTTCCGGTAAACAACTAAATTCAGGGCTGAAATAGTACAAAGATTTGTATGTGCATGTTCTAGCTGGAAATTAACTTCCACAACCTGAAGAATCTCTGAAACTTTTCACCATTGCAAACATTTGGTTTTCAGCTTTCAAATAAGACAAGCAATCTGATGGGTTAGTATTCTTATAATTTACTATAAATAATGTACTGTATTTATTAATATACTTTGTATCACATAGCATTGCACAACATAAGTAATTATAAAGATATAAATAATAGAGATTGTAAAAAGTCTAAACAATTTCCAATGATGGATATATTAAACAATTACAGCAATAACATGGTACAACAAAAGAGTGATCTCTGCCTCCACAATTCTAATAAGCCTCTGCCATTAAAAATAAATAAATAAATACATTAAAAACTGCTGATGGTAAAAAATTTATGCAACTAGGGCTGCCTGCACATACCTGTCTCTAACACCCTGCCATTATGATTGATTCCTGGGGCAAAGCTCCAACGCTTCCAGGTTGTGTTGAAGCTTGCTGCTATGTACCATCCACCACACATTCTTATTGGCTTATCACTGTAGTAAGCTTTAGTGTAGCCAAATGAAACATGCATAAGGCAGGAAAGAGCTGGAAAGTATAATCAGGATGTAGCAAAGCTGTGTGTTCTGCCTTCAGCAGGGAAAATCATTATGAAATATTAAATTCAGCCATTAGATGGCGCTCATGATAAATTCACTGTTTGCAGAAACTAGAGACTGTTTGGCCTTAATAAAAAAAATCCTTAATTCTAAGAAAAGGAAACAGGTGCATTGTGGGATCTTAAGAACTGAGGGAAAGGAACCAGCCATAATTCTCTGCAACCCACATCATGGACTAAACATTCCATACATGCAGCATCACTGGTAAGCATGGACTTATTGCCATCTGCAGCTTAATCAGTTCATTGCATTTGTATATTTCATATATTGATTATATGTATTTATATATATTTCTAATAGTTTCACCCACCCTGTTTTCTTAATAAAGTTTTAAGACTACTGTCAGTAATCAGGATATGACCAGAGATGTGTGGACTGACACAGGGACTGTCAGGCTTCAGGAGTGTTGTAGATAATATAATTTATTGTGAGATACACCGGTATACAAAACACACAGTGCAAACACAAAAAACCCAAATAACGAACACCTTCTCCATATATATATATATATATATATACATACTTATACAGAAATCAAAGCGTAGTCAGGGCTAGCCGGGGTCATACACAGGAGATCAAGCATGGGGCACAGGGAGGAAGACAGGACATGGAGCGGATAACAGGAGTAGGTAGCAGGTACAGGGAGACAGGATAATACAGGCTCATGGGAAACAAAACACCAAGGCACTGGTTACAGGCCTAATTGCTGTTTAAGTACACCTCCTGCAATCAGCCTCAGGTGATGGCTTGATTGCAGGAGGTGAGATCCTCGCTGCTGAAAGGCACCCGCTGGTATGTCCCGGTACTGCAGCCCATAGAGAAGGTGAGCCACAGCACCACCAGCGGTGAGCCCTTTCCTGACAATTACATTCAGTCTGGCTTATTGCAGAATAGAAGGGCTTAGCTGCATGTCGAGTTACACAGAGTTGAGCTTGTAGCAACTCTAGTACATTGCAACAGCGGCTACCCAGCAAGCTGGATACACAGTTACCACACAGAGACCTGCTACACTGTCTGTGCAGCCACTTGATGATACATAGCACCACCTCAAGTCAGCAACAATGCTCAAATATGCAAACAAGAGGACTCCAGGCAAAGTGAAACCTCTAATGACAGACACCTTACATGCAAAGCACCAGAATCTACAAATTATCCTCCAGGTCCTGCCTTCACATCAGAACAGTATGACAGGGACTGGGTAAAACCAGAGACTCTTAAAAGGTATGATTACAAATCACACTTTTCATCATAGCAATACACAGCCAGCTAATCAAGCCACAGTAGACTTTGCCAAGTTCTTGGTACAATGCAAGTTAGTCACAAATGGATTTTAAAAGTTTAATGACTGCCCTGAATGTTACAGAGCCTGGTGACCTTCTTTCCAAAACACTACCAAAGGCTTAGAACTTTCATGTAGTAAAGACAGACCACCTGATCAAATGGTTTGGAAACAAGTCACCTGAACAAGCCAGGCGAATCAGGACAAAAAAATATAAACTACCCAGACACCTTAAGCCATGTCTTGAAGTGATCTGGGATAGACTTGACAAAGGTTATGGTTTAGCAGAAGCAACAGAATGTGCACTGTTCAAGACTTGATAGCTTTCCTAAGATAACTAACAAGGCCTATCCGAAACTCAGGGAGCTAAATGACTAACAAAACTTCAGGTAGCTAAAGCAAAGGGGACTTCAAGGACTTGCTTTCCTTGACACAGCTATAGGTGTCAACCCCATTGTTCAAAAGCTACCCTACTTAACTTACAAGAGCAGTGAATCACACATGGCTCCACATATAAAAGACATTTCCATTTGACCCTTTCTCTGTTTTTGTGGACTTTGTAAGTCAGCAAGCTAGAACAAGAAATGTACCTCCAGTAGCGGTACACAAAACAAATGTGACTCCTCCAGAATATTTTTCACTTGTCTACCAGCCCCTCTAAGAGCCGGTTCACATATATCCAGTTTGGATGAAGTTTGAACCACATCCAATCCACATGACATGTGAAATAACATTGCTTCCTATGGTGCCTGTTCACATATGTTCGGTGTTCTGGCAGTGAGGATTCAGTGCGGATTGAAAAAGAGTCCTGTCTGATTTCTGAGTATTGCGGTCTGGTTCAGGTACTGATTACAGGCTAATTGACTTCTATGGGAACTGCTTCTAAATGGCACATGTCATGAGTTTGTGAACACGATTTCAGGCCTTTTTTCTCTCCTGATCCTGATGTAAACCTGACCTGATCCTGATCTAAACCTGATCTGATCCTGATCTGACCCTGATGTAAACCTGATCTGATCCTGATCTAAACCTGACCTGAATCACTGAACAACTACTGTGTCAATTAACTGTGAAAATGGATAAGGCCACAGAGGAATGGAAGGCATCCCGAAGGAGGAACACATCTCCTACAAGTGCTGCTCATTGACATCTATTGCCAAGGATTGTAAGGTCAGTGTAAAATGCACATAGCAGGGAGGAAAAACACAATGCTACAACTACACCAGAGAGCACTTCACAATGCAGAGAGGTCTCAAAAAAGGAATAAGAGGTGGCAGGTCATGCTCCAAAATCAGTCTAGTCAGAGTTTACCTAACAAGCCAAAGGAACAAAGCCATTAAGCTTTATGCAATACTTGATGATGAAAGTAACAAGTGTTTAGCGAGCTCAACCTTTTTTGACATAAAGACATTAAAGGTTCCAACATTCCCTACTCCTTAAGAACTTGTGCAGGAGTAGCAGAGATGGTGGGGAGGATTGTATCTGGCTAAATAGTTGAGTGTATTGATGGACAAACATGCCTGTCCTTACCAACTCTTACTGAATGCAATCAGATCTCTGATCACAGATCTGACATTTCAACACCAGATGCATCGGTTCATCAACCACACTTAAAACCCATAGCGCACTTGATACCAGAACATGATCCTCAGGATCAGATAATCCTACTCCTTGGGAGTGATATCTTATGAGTCCATAAAGCAAGAGCTCAAATTAGTGATCCCCACAATGCTCCCTATGCCTATAAGTTAGGCCTAGATGGGTCATTGTAGGAGTTGTCTGTCTAGGAAACACGCATAAACCTACTTCTGCTTACAAGTACATTAGAGAATGGATGTCCCTCCCTTTTCCAGCCATGCCACAACTATTTCCTCATAAAGAAATTGCCATACGCTACCTACTCCACTTGTCCCTTCTTAGGTCCCTCTAGTGACAACCTTGCCTGTGACAGTGACCGAGTCTATTTAGGGTGCACGGTCTTGCAAAGAAAGAAAAGAGGAAAGTCAGGGGCACTATCTATTGAGTACAAATGCTTCTTGGAAATAATGGAGCAGGGACTAGTCAAAGATGACACAAACAGCTGGGTGGAACCTATTCCATTTGGACCAGAGAGGCGACGCCTACCTAATAACAGAAAACAAGTACAAAGGCGTTTCTCTTTTCTGCAACATAATTTTCAAAGAAAGCCAGAGCGAAGAGGCCACTTATTTTTCTTCATGGAGAAAACCTTTGAGAATGGTCAAGCAGAAATAGCTCCCACTCTTAAAGACTCTGAGGAGTGCTGGTACCTACCAATATTTGGAGTATAGCAGCCCAGGAAGCCAGGTCTAATCAAGGTCTAATCAAAGTAGTGTTTGACTCTAGTGCCAAATTCGAGGGTGCCTCCCTAAACAATGTCCTCTTGACAGGTATAAACCTCAGTAACAAACTTCTGGGGGTGCTCTTAGGCTTTCGCAGAGACTCTGTTGCTTTTATAGCTGATATCCAACAGATGTTCTATTGCTACCTTGTCAGAGGACAGAAGAACAGAAGCCTGAGATTTCTTTGGTATTAGAGATAATGCCCCCCCCCAGAGACATCATTGAGTACAGCATGAGAGTACGCATCTTTTGGCAACAGCCCTTCTTCTGCAGTCGCTATTTATGGACTTATGGCTCCGCTCAGGAGGGTGGGCCCGAGTATGGCTCAGATGCTAGACAATTCATAGGAGGACGTTTACATAGATGACGGTTTAAAATCTCTACCTTCCAATGAGTCTACAATTAGGATTTGCAGCCCCTGTCACCATTCAAAGTAAAGCACTGCTTAGAGACTTAACTTGTGAAACATCTGACTGGGATGCCCCACTGCCCCCTGATAAAAGAAACTCTAGGGTATAGTGGAGAAATTCTCTGACAGCTGTATAGGATCTGCATCTTTCACGCCTATTTGCACCTGTACCCTGTACAGAAGTACAAAGCCAAAAACATTACATATTCTCCGATGCTTCTGTCAAAGCAGTAGCTGCTGTTGCCTACTTAAAAACTGTAGATGTTACTGCACAACACCACATAGGATTTGTCATGAGCAAAGCCAAACTGGTTCCACGCCCTGAGAAAACCACTACTAGACTAAAACTTTGTGCTGTAGTATTAGCTGTTGAGTTAGCCGAATTTATGGCATCAGAAATGGATGTTGACGTAATTTATGCTGATTTCTACACAGCAAGGTGCTGTTAGGCTACACCTATAATGAGACTAGACGATTTTATGTTTATGTCAACAACAGAGTTCTAAGGATTAGGAGATCTACCTGTCCAACACAATGGCACTATGTATCTAATGACCATAACCGTGCAGACCATGCTACACAAGCTGTTTCATTATGCTTTATTGCATTCTTCCACTACAGGAGCCCGTAAGAAATCCACTATTTTGCAGAAACTAGAGACTGTACATCCCCTACAAGAAGCATCACTAGCGAGCATGGACTTATTGCCATCCGGACCTTAATCATTTCATTGTGTTCCTATATTTCATATATTGATTATATGTATCTCTTATCTGTTTTTCCTAATAGTTTCACCCACTCTGTTTTGTTAATAATGCTTGAAGATTACATTCAGTCTGACTTATTGCAGAATAGGAGGGTTTAGCTACATTCAGTCTGACTTATTGCAGAATAGGAGGGTTTAGCTACATTCAGTCTGACTTATTGCAGAATAGGAGGGTTTCGCTACATGTAGAGATACACAGAGGGAAACGTGTAGTGAGAACAGAACACTGTGCCTGTCAGAGCTGCTGGACATTTGGATGTGCTGCTGCTCGTAAAATCAGACACTTCTAGATGCCTACAATTTAAACCTGCAGCAGTGTTTTATTATATTTTTTTTAAAGCATAGTTTTTGAAAACTACAGAGGCAACAATATTGCTCTAAAATTCGCTCTGTCAGCCCCTGGGATTTGAAGCTGATATTCTAGTAGTGGAGTTGGTGGAAATATTTAGTTAATATGAGGACCTGGAATTTCAGGTTCTTTCCACTTTTGGTAGAAACATGAAGAAGCTGTGATTTATGATGTTTTTGTGCAAAACCGGGTTGAAGAACTTTATATTTATATGCCTGGAGTTCACTTATTTTTCAGGGGGAAGGGAAATCAGATATCTTTTGACAAGGAAAAAAAAACATTGCGTGGGTGAAAGGATGTCTTAGTATCGAAAACACTTTTGAACTCACTAACAAACATTGTAACAATTAACAGTGGTCATATAATGAATGTTTTCATTAAAGCATTATTGATTAAGTCAAGATTTGCCATTTGTACATGGCTATTAGTATAACCTCAAAAAATATTAGAAGTGAGATGAGAAAGGTCGGGAAGCAGTTTGCTGGTAACTGTAAATGTTATATTTATTAAGCAGAAACATCCATTTTCCCCGTGGATACCCTGAAGACAGAAATGGCTTAGATATTGATTTGCATCTTGATTGATCTCTTACCTTCTGTAGAAGCTCAATCTCCTGCTGTTTTGCATTGAGAACAGCCAAGGCTTGCTCATGCTCCAATTCCAGATGTTGCCGCCGCTCTGCAGCCTCTCGCATATGCTGTGTAGAAGAACTTAAACTGTTATCAACCTGTTTTATTCCATGAGTGAGTTTTAGAAGCAAAAGCACATTTCATCAAGACAATACACTACTGTTATATAGTGAAGAAATAATAAAGTCTCTGAAATGCAAAAAACCCAACAAAACAAAAACAAAAATAAAAACCCTGAAAGAGGAGTAATAACATTCTCCTGTTCTGCCACCTATGCCTCCAAGCTGAAGAATCTTCAGCATCCAATATTTCACAGTGTGTCAGTTATGCAGCAGCCGGTGGAACAACAATGCAGACCATCCCCTGCTCAGCATTGTGGTTCCACCGGCTGCTACATCACTACTGTGAGCCTGTACAGCTGTAATGTAGCGGACAGCAGATGGAGCAAGCAGCGTGAGCGAAGGCATCTGATACACTCGGAAGGTTCATCAGTCGGAGACTGGAAGCATGGGAGGCAGGACTGGTAAGAGTTACATCTCTCTTTTAACAAGTTGCTTTAATGAGTATTGTGGCAGAGTTGCTTTAAACTATATAAACTTATTTATAACTGCTCTCCAAGCAAACAGCTAATTACACCGTTGTAATACATTAATAGTAGACAAAAGATTGTACTACTTTCCATCCAGTCCTGTGATTTACACAGTCCTACCAGAAAGCAGAACCATGTTGGGGACCTAATGTTTTCTATTTCAGTTAAGCAATCTAACCTGGAAATCTCCACATCCCCAGCCTGTGGCGGGACAGAGAAGGAGCAGCAGCAGTCTGATAGAAAGATGGTTTCTAGTTGGCTGCTATATTCCGCACATGGCTCATCAATCTTTATATGATGGAGAATAACAAAACAACCAAAAGGGCTCTTTTGGGTTCAGGTTAGTGGTTCATTTTGAAACCTTAGCTGCATTTCATAGTGTCACTGTTTTTAACAATATCAACCCTTTTGCTTGAATTTTCTTTGACCCACAAGGTGATATTTTACAAAAGCGTAGACCTCATTTATGTGCCATAATATGTTTAGAGATGTTTAATATTCCGACAGAGAACATGCTCGAGTAATAGCTCCATTGCAGGAAGGCACTCTACAACAGTCTCTTTGAGGGATTGCTGGTCCCACATTTATTTTCATGCACAGTATTAGTTTAAAATACCTTTACTTTAGAAGCAAAAACACACAAAAAGTCCTGCTTAATTAAGTAAACTCATCAGTCTATATGATACTCACAGTTTTGTACGTGAAACCTCTACATGCTTTCACACAGAAAAAAGTCTGTCTGTTCACCCTCCACATATTTTCCTTTGAAGCTTACTGGCTTTTCTATAACAAGCTTTTAGTGTGGGGATGTGCAGTAAAGACACAGGTCATAATAAACTTGGAATGTGTATTGAGGAGAATGGCAAACCACAAACACCCTAGGTGGAAGAACACCATTAAGGAAAACACTCACAGTTCAGAGATGCAGTGGGAAGAGATTGCACCAACAGTGTCTGTTTCAAAAGGTAGAAACGTGGCCTGGCTGGTCCGGTCCCAAAGAGGGAAGGCTCCTTAGGAAATTACAAATATCTTACATGGCCCTACTTGTCAGGAACCTTTCCCTGCCACTAGTTGCTTTCCCTGACAGACGGGGTCTCTCTCTCTACTCTACCTACTTTACAAAAGTGCACCAAAACCCAGGGGCAGGGACTTATAAAGACCCTGCTCACCCAAGATGGCCACCAGAAGTCCCATGGATACAGTGCAGCCAAGCAGCACACTGCTCTATGACCCAGGAAACCACAGAAAAAACAGGTTTTCCTTGACTTGCTCTCCAGTCTGTAGCAGCACCTGTTTGAGTGCCCCCTGCAGTGAAGTAAACAGACTGCACCTCCCTACATAGGTATCCTGGCTGGTGGACTTGTGGGCAGGGTGGCCAGGCTGCAGCCCCACCCAATCCCTTCTGCAGTCCAAACTCTAGGCCCAACAGAGTAATTATATGAACAGCCTCTTAAAGGATGAATTACCTCTTTTCCTCACTAGGTTTGGGGCCTACAACTGCCCCGATTCTGCATTCTGGATAACAAACATTTCCCATCCACCAACAACAGATTAAAAAAAGAAAAATAATTTAAAAGTGACCTTCGAATAATGTGCATAATTAGATGCATATAATTCCATCATTTGCATGATATTCTTTTAACCACTTCAATACAGGGCACTTTTACTACCTTCCTGCCCAGGCTAATTTTCAGCTTTTGGTGCTCTCACAGTTTGAATGACATTTTCGCAGTCATGCAATGCTGTCCCCAAACTACATTTTTATTATATTTTTCACACAAATAGATCTTTCGTTTCATGGTATTTATTCACCACTGGTTTGTTTTTTTTTTGCTAAAAAAAACAAAAAAGAACAAAAATTTTGAAAAAAAAACAAGTTTTCTTTGTTTGTTATAAAATTTTGCAAATAAATAATTTTTCTTCATAAATTTAAGCCAAAATGTATACTGCTACATTTCTTTGGTAAAAATAACCCAAATTAGTGTATATTACTTAGTATGTAGGATAGTCATAGAGTCCAGAAACTATGGTATATATCTGAAAATCTATCAATCCTGATGTACTGATGGTAGTGATTTAATTTCTTGAGGCCTTTTTGGGCATTTTTTACATTTTTGTGTCAGGACAGTATGGATATCCCCCAAATGATCCCTTTTTGCAAAGTAGACAGTCTGCGGTGTTTAGTAAGAGGTATGGCGAGTCTTTTTAAGTTGTAATTTTGTGTCAATTTTGTGGACAATGAAGAAATGAAAATAAAAAATGCACAATTATTTTTTTTCACATACTGTCACCATGTAGTACAGCCTCATCATATAACTGGTGTGGCAGTGATCAGGGACACTAACTGGTGACCGTGTAAAAAAAATAAAAATAAATTTTATATATATATATATATATATATATACACAGTATATATATCATTTGTTTTCATTATTTTTTCTACATTTTTACTATTTTTTTTTTAAATAACACACTGTGACCAGAGTAATATAGTGTTACCATAGTAACACTAACTACTCTGGAAAAGTGATCAGTATTTTATGCATTATGATTGCTTATAGCAGTGAATTTCACTGCTATCGGCCAGAATTTAACTGAATAAAATGAGTTCATTCAGTGTTTTTTGTTGTGATTAGCTGTGATTGGCCACAGCTAAGCACATGACACAGATGGGCTGTGATTGGTCCAGTCTGTACATGTGATCACTGTGACCAATCACAGCTAACAACACAATTGTATACAGTGGATGACATGAAAGGAAGCCATGCATTGTTTACAATTGTCATGTTACCTGCTGTGATTGGTCACAGCGGTCACATGGTACCGGCAACGGGCCGGTACATAGATCGATCATCGGCAATCTGGGAGGACATCATATGATGCCCACCTGGACTGACAAGAGTCCCGCTTGGTTTTCATGCTCCTTTAGGCTGGGCAAGAACTGGTTAAAGGAAACAATTTGCGTTTTATTCTGTTTCTTGATATTTATACATATGAAAAAAAATATATACCAATGTTCCAAATCAAGTTATATTTTTTGATTAAAGATCTAATAAATATACAGGGATTAGAGAAAAATGGAAACACTACACAATTTGTAGGTGTGAAAGTGAAGACATGTTTTGCATCATGTTTGAGGGCAAATTAATGGTGCCCGCTTAGCTGGTACCTTTGTGACTGAAGTTACCAATATACTTGCCGTGTCGCGAGGTACATTATCAAAGATTGTAACGGCGTATACAGTTTTCAGGAAAACTTTGTCTAATAAGCATAAGCAGAGTTGACATGGTTAACTGACCGAAAGAGACAAAAGGATAATTGCGCAGGATTGTGAAACTGGAATAAGAAAACAACTGCTGCAAAAGTGACTGCAGAGCACAGTTGTGCAAATAAATATATTCCCAAAAAAGCATTGCTTATTCCTTATGTGCAAATAGATCTCTCAGAAAGTTATTATTATTATACAGGATTTATATAGTGCCAACAGTTTGCTCAGCGCTTTACAATATAACGGGAGGCAATACAGCAACAATACAATTCAATGCAAGAGGGATTTGAGGGTCCTGCACCTTGGAGCTTACAATCTAGGAGATGCACTCAACATGCAAATGTGTTCAAAGAATATCATACAAACAATAACATTAAAAAAGTGAAAATGTATATCACCAAAAGTCTAAAGTTTAAAATGGTGTTAAATGAATTAAGTTCAACATTCAGGAAAATTCCAGCATCCAAAGTTAATCCTGTGGCAACAAAAGTATCCAAATTCTAAGAACTCCATGCACCTCCAACCAAACTAGAATCACACTCACCAACAGTTGTGACCTTCAAATTATAGGTAAGTCAAAAGTATGCTGTTCTCAAACAGATAAGATGACAATCACATCACCTTCTACAAAATCATAATACATGTCAAAGGCTCCTGATGAAGATGTAACATTAACACGTGCAGAGTGGGATTGTGACATCATCATGCATGCTACACAAGGCACACCACATGAGGTCGCTGGCACCATGCTTACTGAAGGAGGGGTGAGAGTTAATGTAATCTTTGATATTTACCAAGATCCATAAGGAATAAGTGCTGCTCTTCTGGGAGTATATTTATGTGCAAATAGTTCAAAATTGTTTCCTTTTTTCCTCATTTGATCGTGGATGATTGCAAATTTAGTATTTATGCAGTTTTCTCAAGATCTAGCAGATGCAAGGACAACTTTGATATGCATATATCCATGGTATCCTTCACTGTTAAAGTTTCGAAAAACTGTTTGTAACACAAAACTATAATAATCATGGTAATTAATCAACTTTATTTACAACAATCAAATAGTTGCTTGTAAGAAAAATGACTCAGCAAATAAAGTTTGTTTTAGCTTTATTTAGACTTCTGTTGAGATAATTACAGGTTAAAATATGAAGACAGGCAGAAACACACCTTTATCTCTGAGCAAGCAGAAAGTTAAAGGACAGGATTTGCAAATGGGGACTAGTAAGCTATGGTTTCAAAAGTGGCTGATTAGAGGCATTATGCGTACACGTAATAAGCAGCTGACACTTGATACTGTTGACAACCCTTGATTAAAACACTTTAACAACAGTGGAAAACTACACATTTCATGCATGACAAATGTCCTTCCTGCCTTTGTGCAGTAGACATCTGTAGCATGACATCCCACATAATAAATGTCAGTATATTTAACCCACTAAGTGTTGTAACAGAGAGGAAGAAGCAACAAGCAAAATGGAATGACCTGTTACACACATTTTCCTTATTATATGTCCAACAAATACATGTCTATTAGGATTTAAATTAAGGCACAGGCAATGAACTATCATTTGTGTCTAGCACTGGACTCCTCTTCTGTGCACTCACAAGCAGATAAAAGAAACATTTTGTATACCCTAGAGGAAGATCTGTTCACAACTTCAAGTCAAATTAATAAAAAAATACAATCTTGTTTACCACTTCCAGACCGGACACTTTTACCCCCTTCCTGACCAGGGCAATTTTCAGCTTTTAGCGCTATCACACTTTGAATGACAATTGCGCGATCATGCAACACTGTACCCAAATGAATTTTTTACCATTTTTTTGAGATAGATAAAGCTTTATTTTGGTGGTATTTATTCACCACTGGGATTTGTATTTTTTTTGCTATGTAAATGAAATGTCCAAAAATTTTGAAAAAAAGTGTTTTTTTTATAAAATTTTGCAAATAAATAATATTTCATCATAAATCTTAGCCAAAATTTATTCAGTTATCTTTTTAGTAAAAAAAAAATCCAAATTAGTTTATAAGCAAAAATTATAATTTTTAAACATTTTTTTTTACATTTTTATTTTATTTTTTTATATTATTTTTTTTTTTACATACTGTCACCCTAGCAGTACAGTGTCACCATGGTGACACTGTACTACTTGTGAGGGGTGATGAAGATTTTTTTTTTTTTTTTTTTACACTGATTGCTTTTACACCCATATAGGATGTAAAAGCAATCATTTCTCTTTCTCTCTGTGTGCATTCTTGCACTCATTGAGAAGAACTGAGTGAGCTGTGATTGGTCACAGCTTGTCACATGGTACAAGGCTTTTGTGAATAGCCTTGTACCATGTGACCTCTGTGATCATTCACAGATTTCACACATAGTAAGCAATGATGTCAGAAGTGACATCTTGCTTACTACTTTGCATGTGATCACTGATTGGCCAATCAGTGATCACATGATCGGGACCTCGTACAGAGGTCCCGTCCGACGATCAGTGTTTCACTGTGTCCGGAGGACACAGCGGGCACAGGATCGCGGTGCTGTGCGCTCCCAGGGAGTGCGCACAAGCAGGGTGCGGGGAGGCCGTTTATAGACGGCCACCCGACCCTGCAGTGCCACCATCCGGCCGTTTATATACAACGGCCGGTCGGGAAGTGGTTAAAAAAGAAAAACAAGCATGGAACAAAATTAAATTGGCATATATTTATTGGGTTCAAAACTTTTTGTAATTAAAAAAACAAATTTACATTGAGACCAATGTTTTCTGTTTTGTCATGATGCAACGCAAGCATATCGTTTCTACCCATTAGTTGGATGGGTTTCAGATATAATTTAGCTGAACCTAGAAATAGACACTCTAAATATTTCAATGGGTACCAAAAAACTATTTAAAGATGATAAAATGAAACAGACAATTTTATTAAAAACTCCTTAATTTTCTCCAGCATCTATGGCTGATAGAAAAGCAGACCTTCAATCATCTTCATCTCCATTCAAGCAACTGGCATACTATTTATTTCCACAATCAGACAGACATTATTCCATAAAAAAATAGTTTTGTTTTTTTTTTTAAATAAACTAATGCCATTGAAATCACAGAAGCACTGGAACCATCAATAATATTATACACCCTTATACTTCTGGCTAAGAACGTACCCAGACTGATCTGAAAGGTAATATAAGGCCTACTAACAGAATAAAGAAAATGGTTCATTGTTAAAAAACTGTTATTTGTGTGTTAATATATAAATAATATGTGCCTGAAAACTGCAACTTTGGCTGACTGCTTAGCTGAGCGTATATGATATGACCTTACAATAATCTATTATAAAGGAGGCTAAGGTGTTGATTCACTAAAACTGAAGAGTGCAAAATCTGGTGCAGCTCTGCATACAAACCAATCAACTTCCAGATTTATTTTTGTCAAAGCTTAATTGAACAAGTTGATTGGTTACCATGTACAGCTACACCAGATTTTGCACTCTGCAGTTTTATTAAATCAACCCCTTTTTTTCATGCTTATGACTAAAATTATCTAGGACTAGGGCTTCATATGTTAGTAGTTTGTTTAAAACTTGCAAAACGTCCTTCAAAGGTTACGGGTAAATTTTGTATCATCAAATTGGATTAACAAGTGCAGGGTACACTTGCTCTAGTTTTAAACTGAGATATTTTGTTTAAAGACAGATGTATGTAAATATTCTTTATTACTAAAACCATCCCATATATATATATATATCTCTCTATCTATCTATCTATCTATCTATCTATCTATCTATCTATCTATCTATCTATCTATCTATCAGAAGGGTCAACTGTCTACAAAGTCTCTAAATGTAATTACATGAATATCATTACCCATAGTAATCTGTTTAAGCTTTTTGCCAGCATTCAGTTGGGCTTGTCATAGTGGATACAAAATTCTTGCTTATTCTACTGTAATGCTTCCTTTGCTTCATCCCGCAGGAAAGTTCATCATTCCACACTGGCAAGTTCCTCTAATAGATGTTATTGGTTTGTTTTCTTATGTGTTTCTTCCAAGAGATTATCTCAGATTACTCTCTGAATTTTTATTTTGTTCATTTTCCTATGTGTATTCATATTATGAAGATGATTCTGATCTACATCTTTGTTGGTTGTCAATGCTGAGATCTTGTACGCTGTTATTATAGGGAAACTCTAGTTTTTTTTTTAGATATGCGAGTGAAATAGATGATAATAATAACCACAAAAATAATAAAAAACTATGTGCAGGATGTCAATTTTTTTTAGCTCACTTGTCTCACTAGTGGATGAAAATAATAGACTCCTTTCAATAATGATTGGTAGCCATAGACCAAATAATTTGGGAGGCCTAAATCTCAGGAGCAGCAATATTTTTATTCATAATAAAAAAAAAAATAAAACGAATAATGATGTGATTTGGTAATGATGAAATATGCCCTACTCACTTATGTGATGTTATACTTAGGCTAAATTTACACCACCTGCATTATGTTTAACATGCGCTTATGTACATTTTGTGTGCTGCTGTTCATTTTCTTTTTCACAGCAAAAAAATAACTGTGAACTGGGCACATTTTTTCTGCTTGTTGTTTTGGGCCTGTGCTGAGCTATTTTGCCCAACAAAGTCCACATTGTGTATAGGCCCCCTAGAGATAGACCCAAATTAACCAGTTATTTGGGCATAGTACATATGCCCTAAAAACTCCATCTAATTCCTAGGTAATAGCTGCTACTCTCCTTCTCTTCTTTCCCAGCTGCAGCTCCCCAGATATGTTGTTGGCAAATTGCAGCTGTCAAAATGGCAAGGACTTTCTCTATATCACAGGAGCTTCTGTACAAAATGATACTTGACGTGTTTGTACCTAGTGTCTGGAGTTTCATAAAGAAATATGATGTAATAACAATTGTGTCTTCTCTATTTCTGTTGTTTTTTGTCACAGTAAACAAAATGCATGCAAGTTTAAAAAAGCCTTTATATACATTGTAAATCACCATACATATAATTTTAGTATCATTGTGAACTGGACTCGGTTTAGATTAAAAATGTGCACTTTTTTCATCAGCAACACTAGTTGTTTTAAAACAAACTCTGGTTAAGCTGGAAAAAGTGAATTTATATCTACAGATTGTATACATAATGAAAAATAAATACATTTTTTGCAAGAAATATTGCAAAAGGATAGCCTTAAGAAAAAAAAAAAATATATATATATTAATATATATACACACACACACACTATATTGCCAAAAGAATTGGGACGCCTGCCTCTACACGCATATGAATTGGGCATCATATGACACCCTTCCAGAATTGGACAACAGCGCTGTAGCCGTCATTTGGCTATAGCACGTTTGTGAAGTGGTTAACTAATGCCTGGAAGGCTACAGCATTGAAAGATTTGTCAGTATGCCTGAACCATCCTAGGACAGACTACTTCACTTTGTCATCATTGTGCTCACCATTCCCACAGAAAGATTTGTTTCTTGTTCAATTTTACAACAGGTTATGCATTGATTATCCAGAATCAGGCATTCCATGCGCTGAATGTTCACAGGACTGACTGCTATTGGAACCACCATAGCTGGGATCTTCACTGCCGGACGTATGGCCATCTTTGAAATGTTTACATCATTAAAATGTCTTCTTGTGGCTGAGCGTCTCATCACCATACTCTGCTTAAAGTCTTCTGTAGATATCCGCAGGTTTTATGTCTTCATTCACAGGAAACTTCATCACCACACACTGTTCCATGCACACACTAACACTGTTGTCTGCCATCTTGATTAATGGTCTCTGGACTGGCCCGTGACATGTGCGCTGCCTATCAGCAATAGGACACACACTTGCCACTTACTACTGTGTGTAGTACCGCCATGCTAGCATAATATATATATATATATATATATATATATATATATATATATATATATATATTTTAGCAACATCATTTTAAAGTGGTTTTATTTTAAACCCCAGACATGAAATATGAACAAAGCATATCCCTCTATAGTGTGTGCTTGCCTCAATACAGAGTACTAAGTGTCATTTCTGTCTGCTACTTTCTTCCTGTGCTACAGTATAAGCATGCATCACTTCTGGAATGTTTTCCTGACACCAAGAGAAAAATGGTGATAGAGGAGGGCACAGTCTGTGATCAACAGCCTTAGCTATGTTACTGTGTGCTGTGTGAAGGGGTGTGCCCCTTCCCCACAATCAGCTCTCAGAGCTCTCACTGATATACAGTAACTGCAATTTCTCATACCCTGATTTTCAGAGCTGAGAGATCCTGAGTAAATTCTGCACTTTGAATAGATGTAGGGGACAAACAGGTGTGTCTAAACAGGTACAACTTATGTTGGAGGATTTGTTTCATCTTTGTGTATCGCCTGAGGCCAGTCATTTCAATGGGGATTTGTCAGGGTTTACAACCACTTAAAAAAATTATAGTTATTTTTGAATCAATAGGACAATTTAGCCGAAATGCGAATATTGTGGGAAAATCTGTTTTGATCCTCTAATTTTGTACAGGTTTCCTATCTCTTCCTGCTGCATCTTGAGCATAAGAAACCTCCTAGGAAAATTTCCCTAAGAAGACACAGATAGCAAAAATAAACTGACGGGTTCTAATCTGCAAGTCCTACAAATAACTATTTATCCTACAGGAAAGTCTTCCTAATGCAACTTCGAATGATGGTTTGGCAACAATGCTGCGCTGCCCCTGAATTCACAGAAGAGTTGCTACTCTCGTGTACTTGCACTACAGAGATATGAAAAAATGTTACAGTGGCTACCAGTGGCTGATTCACAACCTGTAGCTTGTCAATCAGTACCTAGTCACACCTAGTCTGCCCACTGCTTTCTGAAGCCCACCCACTGTAGATGTCTTGGAGGGAAAACGGGTAAGGCACAAACAAAGGAGGTATTTATGTGAATACCCTGAGCTAACCCACCATTAAAAATAAACTCCTAAAACAGCTGCTGTATATATATCACAATTATATTAAAGATCCAAACTCAAGAAATACAGAGCACAAATCAATGCATACTAAGTATAGTGAAAACAAATAATGTACAAAGTTAATACAGTGTACAAAATTAAAAAACATACAATGAAGTTGACAAAGTTTTTCTGGGACAAAATTCATTGGGTGGGGCTGAGCATTGTAATGTCAGCAGATATTGAAGGGTGATCACATGAACCAAGGCAAACTATGGGTGGTGCAGTGCTCTCATGAAGACTGACAGTTTCATACATAGTGCTGGACTGAGCACTATTTCTGTAAGTTTTAGGCTGCATTCACACTTGGCCGCTCTGGAACCATGGGCAGAATCGTTAGTTTCTGCCTGCATGTCTAGAAATGTGGCAAAATTTGCAACGTTGAAACAATGATGAATAAAAGCAGCGTAAAAAAAAATAAATATATATATACTGTATATATATATGACACAAAATATAACACTGTAAATATAATCAAGTGGTGATTTCGGTGGCTCAATAAGGACTTTGCACTTCATCACAATTTTCATTTTTCAGTGGATGGACTTATGTGGACAAATGATTTAAATATTTGTGTATATTTACAGGGTTATATTTTGTCATATTTTCACTCTGCTAGTGTTTATATATATATATATACATATATATATATATTAAAAAATGTTTGCGCTGCTTTTATTCATCATTGTTTCATTCTATGCACTCATTTATTGACTTGGGTGAATGATTTATTATGCATTTTTTTCAGGCGTTTTTTTTTCCTTTTTTTCAATATTTTCACATCTCATTTGCATGGTTATTATACGGTTTATAAAATGTGCAACTTGCTTGCAGTGCCATTATTTCCTAATAGCACCCCAAGTGTGGTGCAATTTTGACACATTTTTGGCACAACAAAATACATGAAAACGCCAAACGCACCAAGCTCAGTGGCAAAAGTTTGTACATGAGTTTCTTTGGTGCATGGGATGACAAACGTGCAACAACTGGAAATGCAAAGAAACACTGTGAGCAGGAACATGAGTAGCCACTATGCAAAGTGTGAATGGGGCCTTACCTAATCGTTTTAATGTCTTAAATAAAAGTCACCGTTTTACTTCATGGAATCCTCCATTTATGCATCTCTATGATTACTATATGACCTGTGACAGTCCTATGCGAAAGAGCACATTAGCTTCATTGGATGCAGGTAGCTTAAATCAAGCACTGTTTGACATTCTTTTATTATACAAGGGAACATCACTAAGCATTGCTGAGGAGAAACACTTTTGCATGTGTGAAAAGTGGTGTATTGAATGGAGTTAGTGGATGGAAAACACACCTATTTATAGACTTTAATATCTGATGGTTTATATTTGTTTAATACTGTGTATGATTGTGATTTTGCACACTGAATGTTTTTACATTTTGTTCACCATATTGGCTTTTTACAGTGATTTTCTTCTGTTTAATAAATGGAGGAGGAAGGAGCAGGGCCCTCCTAACCCTCTTGTATTGAACTGTATTGTTGCTGTATTGTCTCCCTTTGTAAAGCGTTGAGCAAACTGTTGGCACTATATAAATCCTGAATAATAATAATAATAATTTTTTTCATTCAGGAAAAGTACTTTTTTTTTTGTTTCTTTTATTAGGTTTGTGCATCACATAGTAACTGGATTTAGTTACTTGTACGTTAGGAATTAAGCCTACGGATGTCTAGCGGTTTTTGAAGAAGGATGGTTAACACATGGAAGACACCATCCCAGAAAGTGCGGACAATTGGGCAGGACCACCAAATGTGGAGAAATGTACCTGGCACCGCACAGCCTCGAAAGCAATCAGGAGAGTATCCTGGAGAGTATCTAGCTATCCTTGCGGGGACCAAATACCACCGGGATAAGACCTTGTAGTTTGTCTCGACTGCTACCACATTCTGTGAAGGGGATTTAGTCGCTTGCCAAATGCGATCCGAATCCTCGGAGCTTGGTGGGGAACCCACTTGGTGACATATGAGGGGCGAGGGGAGGGTTCAGGGCTAGGGGCTCAATTGCTAGGGCAAAAAGGAGTGGAGAGAGTGGGCAGCCTTGTCGGGTACCACGGGCTATCGGGTCTGAGCAGTTCTGAAAAAAAGTACCGCATGGGCTGATAGGGAGCGCGCAGTGGCTAGCACAGGGGGAGAAGCAGCACAAATAAAAAGAAACAAACAGACACCAGTATAGGAACTGTTGCCTGGGGCTCCCTAGATAGTAGAGGGGGGATTGGAGAACCAACCGCACTGGTGAATAAGTACACCGAATAGGAAAAATGGTGGTGGAGAAGGGCAACAAATCGAGTGCGGTCAGAGACAAAATCCCCAATCAGCTATGTGGGGCCTCCACAAACTGAGCCAACAATACAGGCGACCTGAGGAGAGAAGTATCAGGTTAATAAAAAAAAAGCACAACATGGTAGAGAGAACATGGAGGAGGAAAACAAAAAAAAAACCCTCATAATAACAATATGACCAGATAAGAAAGGCACTGGAACAAGGGGGGGCTCCAATTAGGACCGGTGGGTCGGATCTGGAGACCAACTGGACAAATGGGTGCTGGAGGGAAGGAGGGCCGGATGGGCCAAACATCAAAAGGGTGGTTGTGAACATGGCCACCACAGAGAAAAGAGTCAGCAGTAGGGTCCTCAGGTGCGGGTCGTGGGAAGAACAGGAGTCTATGGCAAAATGGGGGTCATGATGACCGAGTCCCGGAGACTACCAGAGGAAGAAACAGAACTTGAGAGGGAGAAGACAGCTGGGGCAGAGTTCAATCCATGGTGTCCTGGGAAAAAGGTGCCAGAGAGATGAAACATCCGCGCTTGTGCGTGGAGGCTTGGCCTGTTGCTGAAGCGGAGTGATGGACCTTCTGGGGTGAGCAGGAAGCAGATCTTCTACACAATTCCTCAGGAGCATCAGCGGGAGGGTAAAGTTGGAGATGGCAGAGCGTGACGATAAGTTCATCAGTGGATCTACAGATGTAGTCACGGGACTGGTGGGAGAAGCGGACAGCAAATGGAAAGTTCCAACGATAAGCAATGCCATGCTGTTGGAGGAGTTGCAGGTAGGGCTTCATGGCTCGGCGTCTGGCAATGGTGGCAGGGCATAGATCCTGAAATATTTGATAAGAGTGGACAGATACAGATAGCTGCAGTGCATTTAGCGGCAGAAAATGACACTTCTCCTGAAATATTGGTATTCCTTCTCATGTTGGTTCTCATACATCCTCATGCTGGTTTTCATTCTTTGCAGACATAGTCTAACAAAAGTTAGTAAGCTGTCAAAGGTTGACATTTGCATTCTTCTAAATTTGCAAAATTTATTGGAATAGGTTCAGATTTCCTCATACATCAGGATAAAATATCCCCTAGTTAGATGCTGGGATGTTAGGGGTGTACTCATCTCCACTTTATTTTCCTCTGTCTGCCTCAGGGCTGGTTCACACCAGAATGTGGTGTATAGGAAAGGCATTTTCTATTCACATTTCCCGCACTGTATGTGACTGCCTTACCCTTGCAATATGTATGCGGGTGCCAAACACTTGCTGAAGGTACCACAATGCGCCCCATGAGCCATGGGACCACAAACATTTGCAGGCACCACATTGCATGATACTGCAGCATCATGCGGTTTGGTCTAGTGCTGTCAGATACAAATGCCCATGTGAATGTAGACTAAGTTGCAAAGCACTGCTGACATGTAAATATAAGCACCTCCAGATACCTGCACATTAGCTATGTTTTCCAATTGTATTCAGTTTTGCTCATTTTGACCAGCTCTCATGATTGAAAGCCTAGCCACACCACTCCTGCATCTGGATCCTCTTCACAAAAGAGGAACATAAAGTGGAATAGGGTGAAGACAGGCTCCCAACCACAGACGGTAAGCAAAATTAACATACCAGAGTGCGAAGTGCATGTATAACAAAAGGTAAAACATTTTTTAAGAATTGGAGAGGTGAGGAATAGAACCACTGTCAGGATTTAGCTGTGTACATCCTCATTATGGAGATTTGCTTTTTCTAAATGTCCTGATCACAAAAGTCATAGGGGATAAAAGTGAGGGTAAATCCAACATTTTCAGTTGCCATTAGAACAGAAAGAAAGCGGAAATATTTCCATGGGGACACTTGTTCTGGTGACATCTGTCTAATGGGGCATTTCCCTCACATTGGAAAGATTTCCTCTCACCTCCTGTTTAGTCTACAGAACAAGAAGTGAAGGGAAATCTACACAGATGATAGGAGCTCAGAAGAAAAATCAAAATATCTGCAAACACTTGCAAGTGACAGTAGTTACATAACAGCAGCTCTGTATGAGGCTTAGGATGACTTCATTTATGTTTTACACATGGCTCTCACAAAGTGTTTCAATGTGGCTTACACACTGATAAGGGCTGGAAACGTCTGCTCTAGGATCGGTAATAGTGGATTCTGAAGCTTTTATTGTTCAAACGTTTTATTGTTTTCAAGGGGAGGGAACATAGGCATGGGAAAATCCATAAACATTTGTACAATGCAATTTGTGAATACAGATAAGGTGTCCATATAAGGGAGGGGAGAAAGGCAACAAAATACAAAAAGTTGCAGGTTAGATGACCAAGAGAAGGTATAGTTGTATACAAGTATTTTGAAGTATATGTTGGCTTAGTGTAAAGTTGTTATAGGGGTGTTCTCCCTAGGGAAAACAAAGGGAAAGAACTATTGTGAGGAAATGAGAAGGAAGGGGGGGGGATTCTGAAGCTTTTTAAAGTATACGTAAACCCTCACCTTGTAAAACAACCCATACCATTTAAAATAGTAATGAAAGGCAAAACATTTGTGTATAGATACAAAAAAAGCATTATAACTACCTTTTTTCTCTTTTTTATAATTGATCACATACCCGCTGTTCCCACCTGCATAAGGAGATGGGGGGGGGGAGAAACAGCAGTACGTTGGTCTTCCTAGTGAGAGGCTGGGGGAGGGGCATGTCAGCACAGGTCTGATCTTTGGATTATCTCCCAGCACAGCTAGAGAACTGGCCATGTTGTGTTCTCCTCCCTTGTGTGGTCAGTTTTTATTAGGTAAGCAGTGTGACTGTGTAGGTGCAGTGCAGCATGGCGAGACAGGCAGGCAGAAAACAGGAATACATTATAACAGTAGTTCAGCAACCAACAAAAAGGCCCAGTGGGAAGGCAACCAAGCTGCGAGCCCTCATGAGTTGTAGCAGGGAAGTAGAGGTAGAGTGGTGGACCAAAGATACTGACAGTATCTGTCTCAAGGACTGGAATGTTGCTTTGCTGGTCTGTACCCAAGCGGGAAGGCTTCAGGAAGGATGGTGTGTCCCTGCACTTTCCCTACTTCTCCAGAAACGTTCCCTGGCACTAAGCACTGTTCCTGACAGCTCTAGCTACTCACATAATATGTGCCAAAACTGAGAGCCAGGGTCTTAAATAGACTCTGCCTGATCCAAGATGGCCACCAGAGTCATATGGGGTGTCAGTATCAAATCAGATAGCAGCCTCCCGGTGACCGAGGAAACTATAGAGGAACTAGGTTTCTCTCAACTTTCAGCTCCACCTGTATTGCTGCTGCAGGTGAGCACCACCTGCAATGGAGAAAGTAGATTGCACCTGCCAACAACTGGCAGGAACACCAGGGATTTCACACAAAGGAAGCAATACATGGAGAACAGGATACTGTTTCATACAAGTACATGGTAGAACAGGCACATATCAGGAATATGACATGTTGGGTTTACATATTTGTAAGTAGTATTAATTTCTACAATAGTGCTAGCCATGAGTAACATGTAAAGTATTGAGACATTTTCCTACATTTTCCTTAAGACAACTTGTCTCTATTCTCCTGAAAGTGTTCACGAAGTTATAAGAGCTATGTGGACATGAAAGAGACAAGGCTTGGGTATAAATTTAAGCCCTTTTCCCAAATAAAATAGCTATGGCTTGGTCAAGTTGACCTTCTCTGGAAACTGTTCTCTCCTTTTATATGCAGCAACAGGTATGTCTGCATTGTGAAATGAAGACATCCAACACAACAGGGGATGCTTCTTCGCCATACAGTGCCTTGAAAAAGTATTCATACCCCTTGAAATCTTCCACATTTTGTCATGTTACAACCAAAAACCTAAATGTATTTTATAGGGATTTAATGTGATAGACCAACAGAAAGTGGCACATAATTGTGAAGTGGAAGAAAAATGATAAATGTTTTTCAAATTTCTGTATAAATAATTATCTCAAAAGTGTGGCAAGCATTGTATTCAGCCCCCTTTAATCTGATACCCCTAACTAAAATTTAGTGGAATCAATTACCTTCAGAAGTCACTTAATTAGTAAATAGAGTCCGCCTGTGTGTAATTTAATCTCAGTATAAATACAGCTGTTCTGTGAAGCCCTCAGGGGTTTGTTAGAGAACATTAGTGAACAAACAGCATCATGAATGCTAAGGAACACACCAGACAGGTCAGGAAAAAAGTTGTGGAGAAGTTTAAAGAAGGGTTAGGATATAAAAAAAAAATCCCAAGCTTTGAACATCTCGCAGAGCATTGTTCAATCCATCATCCGAAAATGAAGAGTATGGCACAACTGCAAACCTACCAACACATGGCTATCCACCTAAACTGACAGGCCGGGCAAGGAGAACATTATTCAGAGAAGTAACCAAGAGGCCCATGGTAACTCTGGCGGAGCTGCAGAGATCCACAGTTCAGGTGGGAGAATCTGTCCACACTGTCATTGTTGAAAAAAAGCAACAAGAAGTCCTGTTTGCAGTTTGTGAGCAGCCATGTGAGAGACACAGCAACCGTGTGCTCTGGTCAGATGAGACCAAAATTTAACTTTTTGGCCTAAAAGCAAAATGCTATTTGTTGTGTAAAACTAACACTGCACATCACCCTGAACACAATATCCACACCATGAAACATGGTGGTGGCAGCATCATGTTGTGGGGATGCTTTTCTTCAGCAGGGACATGGAAGCTCATCAAAGTTGATGGGAAGATCGATGGAGTCACATACTGGGCAATCTTAGAAGAAAATCTGTTAGAGCATGCAAAAGACTTCAGACTGGGATGGAGGTTCAGCTTCCAGCAGTAAAATGACCCTAAACATACAGCCAGAGCTACAATGGAATGGTTTAGATCAAAGCATATTAATGTGTTAGAATGGCCCAGTCAAAGTCCAGACCTAAATCCAATTGAGAATCTGTGGCAAGACTTGAAAATTGCTGTTCACAGATGCTCTCCATCCAATCTGACAGAGCTTGAGCTATTTCGCAAAGAAGAATGGGCAAAGATTTCACTCTCTAGATATGAAAAGCTGGTAGAGACATCCCCAAAAAAGACTTGCAGCTGTAATTGCAGCGAAAGGTGGTTCTACAACGTATTGACTCAAGGGGGCTTAATACAAATGCACACCACACTTTTCAGATATTTGAAAACCATTTCTCATTTTCCTTCTACTTCACAATTATGTTCCACTTTGTGTTGGTCTATCACATAAAATCCCAATAAAATACATTTACATTTTTGGTTGTAACATGACAAAATGTGCAAAATTTCAAGGGGTATAAATACTTTTTCAAGGCACTGTATGTATCATTTTCTGCAGTAGTAAAAGTTTTTGATTTTTCCCTGAGACATTCACATTCACATCACTAAATGGTGTCAACAATAGATATTATTGCAATTTAAAATATTGTCTAACTGCTTATATGGCACAGATGTAACAAGCATCTCCCTGACCCCATTCAATACAGAATCACCTAAACAAATTTGTAGAATATACAAAAAAAAGTGTCAACTTCGAAAACTGAAGATGTGAATAACACTGGGCAATCTATGTTAGTGAATCATCAGTACTTATTTTAATAATGCTTTATAATCTGCAAGTCTTTCCTGAGAAGCCAGCATGAGCTGCATCTTGATTACCCCTCAAACTAGTCACCAAGGCAACCAGTGAATGTAGGTTATGAAAGATGTACCATCAAGGAAATACCTGCAGCTCATAGCATGAACTCCAAGCAACTCCAATGACTTATAGATTAAGAATTCTTCTCCAGCAGGATATCAAGTTCTTCTATGATAACACTTAACTGTTGCATTACTAGAAAAACCTCATGAAAGAAATAGGAATATAAAAACCTTGAGAAAGCGGGTTCATACAAACACCCAATAAAAAATAATTTCAAAAGCAAAGCAAATCTAGACTTACTTGATGAAAGGTCATTAGTGCTGAAGTAGAAGTTCTTGGTGTTGATAGTGTTCAGCACCAAGAACGGGGAAAATTGTACAGCCTAACACTAAACTAACTTTGCAGCTGCATATTTACCTAATCATACACTGGGAGCAGCCAAGCTCAACCAACGCATTTATTATTTGGAGTTATGCACAGGGATAACTGAAAAGTATTTTGGGCAGATTTCCTCATGCACAGGAAGCCATGTGGGCCAGTGATTGGTGAAACTGGCTCCTGGGGTGAATTCTGATTGTGAAATTTTGGCATGTGTGGTCAAATGGGAGGGAGTGTCTGGAAGAGGGACTGGACGCAGCGTTATGTTGGGCATATTTCCTTGTGAAAGATAGAAATTTGGCACCTTGAGCAAAACAAACAGGGTATGGTGCTCTAGATTTCATGAAAAGGTTCCTTAACCCCTTGGTGCCAGCACCTCCCAGCCCTTTAAGGGTTTCAGAAGCCGGGAGGCGGGGTTTAGGGTCATCTGATTGCCGTGACACGTGACATCGAAAGAGGAGATCGGGACCTTTCCGTGAGTACCAGACATGTGTGCTGGGAACACGCAGGGTGAGCGCTCCCAGCACATATGTTTTTTTTAATAGAACACCCAGATGCCGGGAGGCCGCACATTTGCGTTCGGCCGGCGCCAAGAGGTTAAGTGGGATAGTATTATCTTGTACTTTAAAACAGACTGGACTATCAATGTCCGTGTGCAAAGTTCCTATTACATGCTATATTCTCAGTTTAAAAAGGTTTCAAGTTTCTGAAATTCATTAGGACCTCATGCACACAAACATTTTGAGGAAAAAAATATGTAATAACATAAAATTCTGCTGTTTTTCCCTGCCTGGGGAGTAATAGGTGGCGCATACAGCTGCGCCAAAAAAGTAAATGGCTGTACATGGCTGTACTCAGGCACACGCCGATGCTTTAGTGCAGCGGTGTAACCATGCATATGCTCATATGACATGCTCTCCAAATTTAGGATTTCCACGTTCAGGGAATACTTCATTTGCATATGTAGCAAGTAAATGAATAAAACTACCAGCAATTCTATTACTAGGCTGCAACTACTGTAGAGATAGCGCCAATGACTTGTAGTGTGACTTCAGGAGACAGCCATCAAGCTCACATGCAAGTGAGCACATGTGTTTTCTATCTCCTCTTTAAATACAGGTTAGTCACACTTGGTTTATCTTTGTTCAGTTTTTTGTTTGTTCTGACATTCACTTTCTCTTTTTAGTATCCTATATGTTAGTAACGGTAATTCGGTAATTGATGTGCTTTTCCATATTGTCTGCACTACTACTATAAAGAAAGTAATTATCTGTATAATGTGATCCATTTCTGTTTGTCACATTAAACTCAGAATGAGCAAGTTAGCTACATGTGTTTTCTGTCTCTTCTATAAATACAGATACTGCAGGCTGCATCTTTGTAATACCTCACACTCAGATCACCGATAATCCTGTAAGACATCTGCCTGCTTTTTTGCCAATGCACAAAAGCATTAGCGTATACCTGTGTATAGCTGCTGCAGTCATTCACTTATTTGGCTGGCTCAATGTGCAACCTGCAATTCCCTAGGTGTGGGAAAATACTGGAATTTTATACTAAAACATATCAAGCCTTGAACCATGCATATGCATGAGAACTAAACCAATTTGGTGCATTATTGCATTAGATTAATTTAATTTTCCTTCATGCATGTTAGGGTCATGAGGTTTAACACTAGCTCAACACTCTGCATTAAACAAGAAGGGAATGGTAGTAAGTTCTTACACCCTAAATGATGCAGCAGGGGGCATTTCTATTTAGTCTTAAGGAAACTTCAGTCCCTCACCATTTCAATAAATGTAGCTGGGCTTTAACTCTTTGTATCTGCAAACTATAGGTTATTGTTCTCTGGAAAGCATCCCTATGCTAGGCTCCTCATGCACATTCCTAGATCTGAGACCATGCTGTCATTGGTGCAGGTCTCTAACTAATAACTGGGAACTAGTCAGCTTGGTTCCCAATCATTTACTCGCCATAAGGTTTAACAACACAGTTCTTACACAACTTTCTGGGTTTTCAAGAGATAGCCCACCACTAGCTGAATTCTTAGAAATGTGGTACCCTGCCAGTTAGCTAGGCAGAGCGAGAACGTTTGTGAGAGATAGTCAGATACACAGATAGACAGTATAGAGGTGCTATTATAATGTGTAATTTATTATACACAAAATTGTTTACCCATATGGGAACAAACTAGATTATGTGAATACCCACTCACCATGCCTAGCTTAAATGAACCTTTTCCTTAAGTAATCTGATTAGCAGAAGAGGAAAGCCTACTGTGTAATGGCAAAGCTTCTGTAAGGGGATTTTTGTAAGAACATATCTAGTTCACAAAAAGCGATCTTAAATATGTAACAATGTATACGAGCCAATATCTGATATTCCAAATAGAGGTAATAACCATATTGCTGAATACCTAAAACCTTTTATATAGTTCATCTCTGCCTCTGACTGCCCCCTTCCCTTTTCATGGCATACTCTTTGCTGCCAATAATTCCACTTGCCTTTTTTTTTTCTTCAAGGATCATATATAATTTATTGCCAACGTCATTTACTCAATAGGGAATCATAGGAACCTTTAACACAACAAGTACAGTGTAATTACTATAGTTATGTCCTGCGTGCTTTTATAATAAGTTACCTGCTTCTACCAATTTATATTTTGCAGAGATCTGTTTAACTATTTCCTGAAAAGACCATTGTTTGCTTAGTTATAACACAAACAAGGATTTGATTAAATCTAATAATTTATTATAATATAATATAAAGTATCATTATAATATAATCTAAATAAAAATAATAAAACAGGTGCTGCAGCAGTCACAATGTATATATTTTTCAATATACTATATACAGAAAGAAAGATACTACAGAATTCCACAGAATTATTGTGTATATATATATACTGTATACACACACAATATTGCCAAAAGTATTCCCTTTACACGCATATGAAATTTAATGGCATCCCAGTCTTAGTCCGTAGGGTTCAATATTGAGTTGGCCCACCCTTTGCAGCTCTAACATCTTCACCTCTTCATGAAAGGCTGTCCACAAGGTTTAGGAGTATGTCAAAGGGAATGTGAGGTCAGGCACCAATGTCGGATGAGAAGGTCTCGCAGCCTCCACTCTAATTCATCCCAAAGGTGTTCTTTCAGGTTGAGGTCAGAACTCTGTGCAGGCCAGTCACCTTCCTCCATCCCAAACTCACTCATCCATGTCTTTATGGACCTCGCTTTGTGCACTGGTGCGCAGTCATGTTGGAACAGAAAGGGGCCATCCCCAAACTGTCCCAACAAAGATGGAAGCATAAAATTGTCCAAAATGTCTTGGTATGCTGACGCCTTAAGAGTTCCCTTCACTGGAACTAAAGGGCCAAGCCCAACCGTTGAGAAGCAACCCCACACCATAATCCCCCCTCCACCAAACTTTACACTTGGCACAATACAGTCAGGCAAGTACCATTCTCCTGGCAACCGCCAAACCCAGACACATCCATAGGATTGCCAAACAGAGAAGCCTGACTTATCACTCAAGAGAAAATGTCTCCACTGCTCTAGAGTCCAGTTGCGGCGTGCTTTACACCACTACATCCGACGCTTTGCATTTCACTTAGTGATGAAAGGCTTGGATGCAGCTGCTTATCCATGGAAACCCATTCCATGAAGCTCTGTGCACACTGTTGCTCAGTTAATCTGAAGGCCACATACAGTTTGGAGGTCTTTAGCTAGTGACTCTGCAGACAGTTGGTGATTTCTGCGCACTGTGTGCTTCAGCATGCACTGACCCTGCTCTGTCATTTTACGTGGCTACCACTTCGTGGCTGAGTTGCTGTTGTTCCCAGTTGCTTCCACTTTGTTATATTACTGCTAACAGTTGACTGTGGAATATTTAGTAGCGGGGAAATTTTCACAAACAAATGTTTGTAGAAGCAGTCTTGTTTCTTGGCCCCTTACAGTATATATAGTATATGCATACATTCTATGCATTAAGCTAAAAAAACCTTCTGTGTCACAGAATCCTCCCTGCCCTCCCTTATACCTATCTGAGCTCAAATTTGATCCAGCGCTGTGCATGAGAGCAGCAGATCTCTCCACTCTTTACCTCCTGACGGGGCAGATTGACAACAGCGGGAGCCAATGGCTCAATCAAATTCTGTGAATAGGTAACAGGGGAGCCAGGTGAGGCTTGGGAGCAAGCCCACATGAGTGCCCTCATAGCAAGTGGCTTGTTGTGGGGGCACTCTGAAGAGGGGAGGAGCCAGGAGTGCCAGCGGGGGACCCGCGAAGAGGAGCATCTGGGCTGCTCTGTGGAAAACTATTTCATAGAGCAGGTATGACATTTGTTATTTTAATTTTAAAAAATGGAATGCTTTACAACCACTTTATTATATCCAAGTTTCTAAAAAAATAAACTGTAGCGTGAACAAAACTGTCAGATACACATTTTGCCACTGCGCAAATTGTGAAAAGTTATAAACTACGGCCCACGGACCAAATGGGGCATGCAACAAGATTTTATCCAGACTGATATAAAAGGGGACTTTGATGGGCACTATAATGTATGAGGGACTCTGATATAAGGGGGATTCTGATGTAGTGGGGACTTTGATGGGGACTCTAATATAAGGGGCCAAGGCTTTGGGGCCAATTTATTCAGGAATATGTATGATTTGTTTACTGAAGTGTTATTCTGTTTAAATTTAATTCACTCAATTATAAAATTTGTACAGAAAAGTTTGGAGACCCCAATTGAATACATTTTTGGAAGATGGATTCTTCAGTGTTCAGGCTTGTAGTACCATTTCTAACATTATAGCTACTGGTTTGACTTAAAGTAGACCTGTACTACTAGAAAAAATAAATAGGAATCTTGCATAAAAAGCACTGTAAGCAGTCAGAGCTTAATTTATCTAAACTTAATTTATTTTAACCTATTCCATTCTGCAACTAGACAGCTTGAAAATTCCGATGTATGTTTTACTTTCTGAAAATTAAAACTTGTATGTGGTTGTGCAAGCCTCTGCACCTTCTCATTGGACCGTACTTGGGCCTGCTCAGAAACCTCTCCCTAAAATGTGGTAGGCAGGATGATGTATCATGAGTGCTTAATATCTGGAAGTACTGGGTTTTCCTCTGTCTTTGGAACAGTGCAGTGAAGGTAAGTTCAGGCTGCTTATGGTGCCTCTTATGCAGCAAACCTGATGTTTTGTAGAATATGTGCAAAAAACAGGTTCTCTTAAGTTCTAGCCCTTAAATTGACTCTACTTAACACAGCTATTTGGCTGTGCATGTGACGTTATGTGTAAATAATATTGTGCCTGCTTACAGCATACTGAGTGAGAAGTTAGAATTATTATTGACAGTTAGCAGTGAACAATGGTAATTAGCACTATCTATGACTTAAATGGATGAGGATGATTGTGATGCTATGCTTATGACTTTTTATCACTGAATGAGACTAGCTCCCAAAGCACTGTGACTAATGATGGCACTGATTGGAAGTGTCCAGTATCAGAGCACTTTGGAATTGGTGATTGTTGTGCCCCACAATGCTTTAATATACTAATTATAAATTCCTGCTTGATTGTCTGTGGAATTGTTCAGACAAACACTGGGGAAATACTGGAAGGGCATGCAGGTCCACATGGGAGAGCAAGTGAAAATGCACAAAATCTTTGTGAATATCCACATTTGAAAATGACACAATAAAGGTTAAGTCCTAGTTCATGCGAATCAATCAGCTCATATCAATCCATGAGCTCATCAAATCTGTATAGCATTATTTAGAACAATCCCATCTAAATAACAAGGCTTGGTCTCACCTTTAGGACCTGCTCTAGGTTCTCCAGTTTGGCTTGGAGCTGGTACTTCTCCTTCACAGCCAAATCTCTTTCTTTGGTGACTATAGTGAGGGTTTCTCGAAGCTGTTCATAGTCCAACTTCACCTGTTAGGAACAAAAAGGAATATTCACATTGATTAAGAAAAGATTTACATGGGAAAAGTATACTTTGATTCACAGAAGATAGAAAAAAAACTATACATATGATACAGAGCTTTATAACTTGCATATATTGCAAAGTTGTTTTTTTATGTGAAAATAGCTAAACAAACAAATTGGGGTTCATTTTCTAAAGACAAATATGCTGTTCACTTTGGAAAGGAATTAGCACTTTGCAATGGAATTTTCTTTTATCTGCTGAGTGCCATCATCCAGTCATGTGCAACCAAAAGACTACTTTTTAAAATTTTCTTTACTCCTGAATGGGTATTGTTTGCAATGTTAATTTTCACTGCATTGACTAAGCTAAGGGAAAATTCCCTTTCAAAGTAAATAGCCTACTTGCCTTTAGTAAATCAACCCTATTTACACTACAAATTTCAATTTGTCTTTCATCCTATTAGTAACACAGTTTTATCAGATGGAATGGATATACAATACTGGCACACATAAGCAATCTCATCTGTATGTTTTCCCTTTATATTAGTATTCTTTTGCTGCAGGTGCAATATATTGAGAAGCAATGACGAAGCCACATGATTCACTAAATGTCATTTGCCCAAAATTAATAGAAATAAAAAAAAAAAGGTTCACCTAAAATGTTTTGCAATTGAACTTACTTTACATAGAAATTATTAGATGAATATCTTAGGCACTTATGAATTCTGTTTGTTTTGTGCACATTATGGATTAACTGCTATGATAGCAGATCTGGGGACAGTGTTTTCTATCAGTTTGACCAATCTTTCACTATACAGTTCTCCAGACAGACAGATTTCACATCAAATCTTATGTTTTATGCTCTGCAAATGCCTTTCGGCTTCCACAGACTCTTAAACCTGTGCTATGATAAATCAGTTGTTACACGTGCGCATAAAAAATTTCAGAAAGCTCTCTTTGTATTTAGTATAGGAGACATGCAGCCCATTGACTGGGACAAACAAACAGTCTAAATAGTCTAAATAACCAGTGTTGCAGCTAAAGCTAGACTCCAAGCAAGCCACTTAGGCTCGGTTCACACTATCCGACTCCAAAGTCATGTGATTTCCCATGCAAATATGGAGTATGGCTTTGATGCGCCTTTACACTCTATGGATCTAAGTCACATCAAAAGTTGGACCAAAGTAGTGCAAGCACCTTTTCAAAGTTCCTGTGACAAGTCACACCAATTTTAACAGGTGTCATTGAATAGAATGGGCTGCAACTTGTCATGCAACTTTGATGTCCAAAGCCGAGTAACAAGTCACACAAGTGTGAATGAGTCCTAATAATTCATTACAATACAAATATTTGAAAAATTATGCCCACCAAAGGTAATTCCATAGTATCTTGTAATCCAGGCATTTCAGCCACATAACATAGCCAGATTCTTGACCTGCTAATAATAAAGCTTACCTGTAGGTAAAATGAATATCTCCTAAACGTGCACCATTCAGGAGATATTTGCTCCTTTTGACAGCGGGCGCATGTGCGCTGAAGGAATGGCATTGTCTTGCTGTTCCTTCAGAGCACTGTACCGTGGCCTGGGACTCATGGTTTGGCCAGTCAGTTGGCCGAAGCTTGTGAACCCAGAATTAAGACCGGATGAACATGCTAATATGCGATGCATACTAGCACATGACATTACCTTGCAGGGGAAAACGTTTTTTTTTTTTCAAGTGCGGTTTATTACCACTTTAAGATCATAGCCCCACTCCGCTGATTTGACAATGAAGTAGCAGCAGCACACAAGTCGTCACTTAGCTCAGTCTGTTCTGTTCTCCTGTCAGCATGTTCCCTGTCAGCAACTGTTCACTGCACAACATTACCCTTCCTCTCCTATTCTGAATGCTAAAGTGCACAAAATTACATAAATCTGATAACAAAACAAAGTAAAGAACTTACAAAAGGAGCATAATAAATAATAAAAATAACAATTATGTAACTGCATGAGTTGTTGTACTGATAAATCTGATTGAAGCCCAACTCCAGAAGAACCTCTCCCAATTTTCATTGCTGTCTGTGTCCTTATTTCTCATCACTTCTTGTTTTTGTGACACCAGGGCAAGAAATGAAAGGGTGCAGGTGTCATGAAGACTCACAAAGCAATAAAAACCTGATAGATGTTACAAACCCTTATCTACTCTACTAAATAACTGCAAGGCTAAAGAGGCCTGTATCCCCTTGCTGCATGCTGTGCCCCTTTCCCCTGTCCTCTATAATACTAACGTGTCCCTACAGATTAGAAGGGGCATACTAATTATTCATTTATTATATAATGAGCAGGGCCCTCTGTTTCTTCTTGTATCAAATTATATTGTAACTATATTGTCTACCTTCATTTTGTAAAGTGCTGCACAAACTGTTGGCGCTATATAAATCCTGTATAATAATAATATTACACAGTAGGTACTTGTATAGCTTCATCAATTTATGCAGTGATTTATTGTACATATACATTGTACATTCACATCAGTCCCTGCCCTCAAAGAACTTACAATCTAAGGTCCCTAAATTACATTTAAAAATACTAGGGCCAATTTTAGACAGGATCCAGTTAATCTACCAGCATGTCTTTGGTGTGTGGGAAGAAACTGAAGTACTGAGAGGAAACCCAAGAAGTCACAGGGAGAACATGCAAACTCCAAGCAGGTAGTGCTGTGGGTGTGATTCAAACTGATGACCCTAGTGCTGCTATTGCTAACGTCCAAATGTATGTGTCAGATGCTAAAGATTCTAGTGGCACTTCTAGCTCTGCAAGTTACAATTACTTGATGTAGCGGAGGTTCTAATGGCAATAAGACTGTATTTTTCAATGTGTATATCAACTTTTTACTCTAATAACAGTGCCAGTTAAAATCTCCCAAACAGGTATAAAAATAGCAAAAGAAAAACAAAATATTGAACCCTCCCCCCCAACCAGTGCTGGAACAAGGTCATCCAGCACCCAGGGAAAAGATGCCAAACTGTGCCCCCCCCCCTTCATTATTAGTGACAGCAGCATCACTACTTCTTTCAGCCTAGTGCAGGAAGCGGCCAGGAGAAAGCAGGGAGGAGGTGCAGGTTGTGTTTTCTCTCCCCCTTCTTCTTCCTGCTAGTGCAATGATCCTGTATTCCTATACACACAGATGCCAACTTCCCAATACAGGAGTGCTGCTCTGGCAGGAAGAAGAAGGCGGAGGGAACACAACTGGCACCCCCTCCCTGCTCTCTCCTGGACACATCCAGCACTGAACTGACAGGAGTAGTGATGCCGCTGTCACTATTCCTGTCAGCCTTGTATCAAAATGAACTCACTACATGCCACCCCATCCCTGCACCCAGGGCAGCCACCATTCCTGCCTACCCCTTGTCCCAGCCATGCCCCCACCCCCCATACATAGCAAAAAACAGAAAAGAAAGTGTCAGAAAAGTATAACTGGCAACTAACTTGACAACCAGGGAGATTTTTCGCCTGCATGGGTTGCCCAAGGTGATTGTCTCGGACCTCGGGAGTCCGTTCGTGTCCAGATTCTGGCGCGCCTTCTGCTCCCAGTTAGGTATTAGTCTCTCCTTTTCTTCAGCCTACCACCCGCAGTCCAATGGGGCTGTGGAGCGTTCCAATCAGGCCTTAGAACAATTCCTTCGGTGTTATATCTCGGACCATCAGGACGATTGGGCCGATCTCCTGCCTTGGGCAGAGTTTGCCAGGAACTCAGCGGTCAACTCCTCCTCCGGGATGTCTCCCTTCATGGCCAACTATGGGTACCAACCCGCGGTATTACCTGAGAGGTTCTCACCACAGGACATTCCGGCTGTGGAGAAAAATAATAAGGGATCCTCCTGCGCTCATGGGAATAATTGACAAAATACAGCTGCTGTCACTTAGCTGATACCAATAAGTGCAAAATAAAATTAAAAATTAGTGAAGCGCTTGTATCACATGAATACAATCATGTATCTCCATATAGTGTAATTATAAATCAAAGTGACCACTATATATAATAAATGTGTGTTGACTCCCTCTAGTGGAAAGAAAAAATAGTGTCAACCAAAATAGCTAAATAACACACATTAGGAAACTAAATATATAGTGCATAAATCAAATATAATAAACAGAATATATATACGTGAAAACAGAATATTGGCCACATACAATAGTGTCTAAATTATACATAAATAATATATGCCATAAGTGAACAAGACAATATCAAAGGTGAAAAAAATATTCCATGCATGTGACTGTGCTTTAAGCTGGAACACACACGTGATCTCCACTTCTAAGTGCAAGTACTCTCCTTCAAATGGCAGCAATGCCTGCTCACCTCCCTTCCTCGACCCACACAGGGCCTCAAAGCAGTTACCACCTCAGTGGTGTATTCCTCTGGCAGACTCCTTATTCCTCCTCCTCTCTTATGCAACTCATAAAAAGACAAGAAAGCCTTCCATAGTGTGGTAAATTTAATAGGCAAAGTTAAAAGTTACAAAGTTTTCCACTCACATGCTCCTTTCCATAAAAAAGCGTTTTTCCCAGCCTGTGGGTAGATGTGCATGCACCTGGGGGAATCCAATATGGCCACTGTGTCCGGACATACGTCACCAGGAAGTAGACAAACCGACGCGTAGCGTCACGTGCGTCGTGACTTCATCAGGGTTCTTCCCACCCTGATGAAGTCACGAAGTCGCGTTTTTCCCACCCTGATGAAGTCACGACGCACGTGACGCTACGCGTCGGTTTGTCTACTTCCTGGTGACGTATGTCCGGACACAGTGGCCATATTGGATTCCCCCAGGTGCATGCACATCTACCCACAGGCTGGGAAAAACGCTTTTTTATGGAAAGGAGCATGTGAGTGGAAAACTTTGTAACTTTTAACTTTGCCTATTAAATTTACTACACTATGGAAGGCTTTCTTGTCTTTTTATGAGTTGCATAAGAGAGGAGGAGGAATAAGGAGTCTGCCAGAGGAATACACCACTGAGGTGGTAACTGCTTTGAGGCCCTGTGTGGGTCGAGGAAGGGAGGTGAGCAGGCATTGCTGCCATTTGAAGGAGAGTACTTGCACTTAGAAGTGGAGATCACGTGTGTGTTCCAGCTTAAAGCACAGTCACATGCATGGAATATTTTTTTCACCTTTGATATTGTCTTGTTCACTTATGGCATATATTATTTATGTATAATTTAGACACTATTGTATGTGGCCAATATTCCGGCTGTGGAGAACCATCTTGCTGCCCTGCGTTCTTCATGGGGGCAGATCCAGAGGGCTTTGAGGGACTCGGCTCAGCGTCAGAAGTTCCAGGCTGATCGCAGACGGTTGCCCGCTCCTTCATACCAGGTCGGCGATCGGGTGTGGTTGTCTACTTGTAACCTCAATCTTTGGGTGCCCACACCCAAACTAGCTCCCCGTTTTGTCGGTCCTTTTTGCATTCTCCACAAGGTGAATCCGGTGGCCTATGCCCTTGCCCTTCCACTTGGGATGCGGATCTCCAATATCTTTCATGTATCCCTGTTGAAACCTCTGATCTGCAATCGCTTCACTACCTTTCTGCCTCGGCCCCGTCCCATTCGGGTTGACGGTCATGAGGAGTATGAGGTGAGCCGGATCCTGGACTCTCGATTGGTGCGCGGCCGATTACAGTTCCTGGTTCATTGGCGCGGTTATGGTCCCGAGGAGCGCTCCTGGGTTCCTTCCGCGGATGTCCATGCTCCTGCCCTCCTCCGCGCTTTTCATACCCGCTTTCCTCAGAAACCTTTTGTTGAGCCGCGGAGGGGGAGGGGCCCTTGAGGAGGAGGTACTGTCAAGGTCCTACCTTTTCCCAGAGGTTATGTTACTCCATGTGCTGGCATCCATCTTGGATTTCTGCTGAGCATGGTGGGAATCTTTTATGCCTTCAGGTCTCTGAGGTCCATCCCCCAGAGGGGTGTGGCTGAGTACATATAAGCCTGTGATCCGCACATGCTCTTTGCACTTGTGTCTTGTGTCTTTGTCTTGCTACAGCTCTGTGTATACGCTCGTGACTCTTCTGGTATCTGACTCGGTTTGTGACTAAGACCATTCTCTGTGTTTTCCTTCGATCTGATCTTCCGTTGCTGAACCCGGCCCGTGACCTGTGATTCTCTGTCTACTGTTCTGTACCGTTTTGTCCCGTTCTTGTCGACCCGGCCTGCCTGACTACGCTATTGTCATTCTCACCAGCTACACGCCATTGGCGGCGGCCATTACCGCAGCCGGGGTTTCTCGGGGGCCGCGACCTGGTTCCTGGCTGCGTCAAGTCCATCCCCACCATCAGGGGCCCTGGTGAAGGGCAGCCTGGGACTTAGACTCCGCGCCCTGAGGGACTTCGGTCTGTTGGTGGTGGTTGTCGTCAGCCAGTGCGTTACCCTGCCACTAGGCCTACCTGTCCGTTCCACAGCCGTGCCCTGACACAAATACACAGAACAAATTAAAAAAAGGACTTTAACGAGATCAGTTCTTTTTCTCAAAATACAATACAATCTGAACCAGAAATAAAAGCTTTTCCCCAGTGGTGCTATAGGTACTCCATCCTCTGTGTGCTGTCATTGTAATCTGTACTGTCAATAACATGGTACAGTAGAGAGGGTGGACATAGACAAGTCATTTTTCAGGGGTGTCAGCAGATTGATAATCTGTGCTTCCACTGCAAGTAGACTGGGTAAAATAGTTCATTTTGTGCTTTCCATGGTTTATCATTTTAAAATAATATCCAGCTTTCCTATTCTCCTTTGATGCTGCTGGGAAAGCTTCAAAATTGGACTGCAGACCATAGACAGCTAAAGTGCTGGAATGACTTCATTATATAGTGGTCTTGTGATGCCACATGACAAGGTAACAATTGCATGTTATCATAAATTGCCTCCCTTTCCTTAATTCAAACAAACTGTGCATGTTCCAGAAACGCAACTCTCTGGAACCTGACAGAGTCATATGGGTGACACACGCATTCTATAAACCAGAGGAGGTCATTTGCATTTAGTAAATTACAATCACATCATGTAAGAAAGAAAGTAATAAAGACCTACTCAAGCGTACAAATAAAATATGTCATGATACAGATGTAAAAATCTTTGCTGGGGCTAAAAACATAATGAAAAGGAACTCATAAGTCATGTTTTGGCTTGCATCGTGAGGAAAACCAAGCAATCTTCCTATAAACACACAACCACAAGATGAATATGATGAAAAAAGTAAAACAAACATTACAATTACTAGATTAAAGGATATGTTCACCTTTTGATCAAAATTAATAAATGCACATTTTTTGCAGGTAAAAAAATGTGCATTTATTATTTTTGGTTGCAGGAGCCTGTAAAGCATTGCACCACTGATCAGCAGATTGCTAGTGCCATGCAGGTCTCCTACAGACCTGTCAGTATATCTGCTTGCCCGTACGGGATGCACGGGCAAGCAGATATACTGACAGGAATATTCAATGAACTACAATGGTATTCCACAGTGCCCTGGTAGTTCATTGAGAACTAAAAGACAACAGCTGCTAAGGCTGTCGGGACTTGTAGTTCATTTGTGGCAGCACCCAAATATTGCAGAGTTCCCCTTTAAGCTTTCTGTGGCAGCACCCAAATATTGCAGAGTTCCCCTTTAAGCTTTAACATTTCTAAAAGCATCTGTTTGCAGAACCAAGTGATCAGCTTACTTCCTCCACCTCATTTCCTGTGGTACAACATGTTCCAGTCTAGCAGCTGACAACCTAACTTTCAGTTGCTGATATTTTATCTAAATGTGAACCACAAAGGCTTTATCCTGAACTACTCAGAATGTATTTTAAAAGGTTTTTTTTTTTTTTTTTTTAAAAAAGGAAATTTATGCATTGTGACGCAATTGTTGATATATACACTATGTACGATACCTTGCAAGGCACAAATCTGGCTAAGTAAATTAACCAGCTGGTAAATAAAAAGCATGTTTTCCTCAAGTCCATGTCCGGAGCTTTCCTGGAATTCCCAAAGTTGCCATTACACATTACTTCACAGAACACTGTGAATGAATGACATGGCCCTGTGGACGGGAAGTTCTCCCCATACTTCTGTCATGTGGGGGGGGGGGGGCAATGAGCATGATAAATGATCAGCTTGCACACATTTGAGTCATTTTTGCAGCATTTATCTTGAAGAGACACGTCAATTTCAATGATAATCTTCATATATACAGTTGTGTTCAAAATAATAGCAGTGTGTTGAAAAAAGTGAATAAAGCTCAAAATCCTTCTAATAGCTTTTATTTCCATACACACAAATGCATTGGGAACACTACACATTCTATTCCAAATCAAAACACGAAGAAAAATATATCAAATTTGTGTTGTTCCTCTAAGAAAATTGAAGAAAAGTGAATATTAGACTATTCAAAAAAATAGCAGTGTTTGTATTCTTCTTTACAAACTCAAACAGTCACTATATAAACTGAAAAAATGTTTGAAGATTTTGCTTTCCTTTGAATCACTTAATTAATATTTAGTTGTATAAGAACTGTTTCTGAGAACTACTGTACATCTGTGTTGCATGGAGTCAACCAACTTCTGGCACCTGTGAACAGGTATTCCAGCCCAGGATGATTGGACTACATTCCACAGTTCTTCTCTATTTCTTGGTTTTGCCTCAGAAACTGCATTTTTGATGTCACCCCAAAAGTTTTCTATTGGATTAAGATCCGGGGATTGGGCTGGCCACTCCATAACGTCAATCTTGTTGGTCTGGAACCAAGATGTTGCACGTTTACTGGTGTGTTTGGGGTCGGTGTCCTGTTGGAACACCCATTTCAAGGGCATTTCCTCTTCAGCATGAGGCAGCATGACCTCTTCAAGTATTCTAATGTATTCAAACTGATCCATGATCCCTGGTATGCCATAAATAGGCCCAACACCATAGTATGAGAAACATCCCCATATCATGATGCTTGCACAACCATGCTTCACTGTCTTCACAGTGTACTGTAGCTTGAATTCAGTGTTTGGGGGTCGTCTGACAAACTGTCTCTGGCCACTAGACCCAAAAAGAACAATCTTACTTTCATCAGTCCACAAAATGTTGCGCCATTTCTCTTTAGGCCAGTCAATGTGCTCTTTGGCAAATTGTAACCTCTTCAGCACATGTCTTTTTTTCAACAGTGGGACTTTGCGGGGGCTTCTTGCAGATAGCTCGGCTTCACATAGGCGTCTTCTAATTGTAACAGTACTCACAGGTAAATTTAGACCTTCTTTGATCTTCCTGGAGCTGATTGTTGGCTGAGTCCTTGCCATTTTGGCTATTCTTCTATCCATTCGAATGGTAGTTTTTCACTTTCTTCCACGTCTTTCAGGTTTTGGTTGCCATTTTAAAGCATTTGCGATCATTTTAGCTGAGCAGCCTATCATTTTCTGCACTTCTTTATATGTTTTCCCCTCTCCAATCAACTTTTTAATCAAGGTACGCTGTTCTTCTGAACAATGTTTGGAACGACCCATTTTGCTCAGAATATCAGAGAGAAATGCACTGTAACCAGCATGTACAACATTTGCTGCCTTCCTTCCTTAAATAAGGGCAATAATTGCCACCTGTTTTTCAAAGAATGACCTCCCTAATAGAACTCCACACTGCTATTATTTTGAACATGCCCCTTTCAATTAGTGATTCAATTACACAGAATCAGCAGCATGCATATCATGACTGTTGGGTCTGTTGGATTTCTATTACTCTACTACACCTGCTAGTAAATTATTTGCCATGTAGAAATATCATTTCTACCAAAAACAGTGATTGATCAGGTTAGTGATGTCTGACTGCTATTATTTTGAACACGAGTGTGTGTGTGTGTTATTTACATAAAAATAGCCTCCTTTGTTTTAGACAACAAATGACATCTCACAAAAGTTGAGACATCCTGGATGTGACATCCGAGGCCTCAGCAGACTCAATAATGTCCCAGTTGCCAACTTCCACAATTTATGTTTGAAGCTGACAGCAATAGGTTAAACACACTGCAAGTACAGAAAATAATTGTTGATCTGTCAGTGAATATTTGGTGAATGGCACATTCACTGCTTTATAACTATGCCCTGTATTGTACTCCTACCTTCCTCCTACATGAAAACACAAAGTGTTTTGGCTCTGAATTGTAAAGTACAGTACATATTGCCAGCCCTGCCTACTTAATAACTGATGCATTACAAAGAACACAGACCTTTCCCCATCTCCCCACCCACCCACTTGATCTATACGACCTCTCCTTGTGTACAGGCAGAGAGCACAGAAGGTTATCTGCTTACCTGATTTCTGGTAAAATCAACAGGTACATCTTGCACTGATAAAACAGATATAAAAATATTTTGAATGGTATATTTAGCAGACCAAGATGGAGCAAATAAGGGAAGTTGATTTTTAGAGTTTACATACACTTTAAATATACAGGTGGATTAACCACTGCAAGGAGCTTTGTATTTGACTCAGACTTAAGCCAGCCATAGATGGATTGAATCTCGGCCAGTTCAGCAGGGACCGGACAAGATTTGATCCGTGTATGGGCAGGCTGATTGTACCCAACCAGTATCTATCAATCGACTTGGGTACAACCAGCATTTCAGATTTTTAGCATGCGATTATTGCTATAGCCACTAGCAGTAATAATTGTGTTCTCCTGGCAGGGATGGCTCCCCACTTACTCAACCCCCCAGGAGAACACAATGACTTTGTGGGAGGGATTTCCCCATCAACACTGACTATATTGATGGGAGAATCAAGCAATTTTCTTTCCTGCAAAATCGCATAATCTATGGCCTACCTTACTCAAACTCCCAGCTTAATAGCTGTTGATATAAGATATTAGCCACATCGGGAATGCACAACTTTCAATGGGTCAGCCAACTATTAGGCTTGTATTGTCAGAAAGTGTAGTAAAGCACAAGTATCCTTTAGCAATGCAAAGTAAGAAACAGAGTCTGCATATATAGTGAGCATATATCATGACAAGCTATATACAAAGATCAATAATTTTAAAATATTAACACACAATAATAAGATTGTTTACAAATCTATTTCACATATATATATCTTGAAAAAAAAACTACCATTAAGGCCTGGTTCACATTAGTATTCAAATAAAGTGCAGCGCTCAAATATAATGAGCAAAATTAATTAATCATGATGATAATATTGTGTGAAAATGAATAAAACTTAATCACAAAGTGTCCATAGATGCTATATTCATATGGTGGAATCAGAATAGAGCAGTCCCAAAACCATGGTTAGATCAGAAGACTTCTAGAGACAGCCAATGTGACTCCATCCACTCACATGGAAGGCTTATCAGAAGGCATATGACCCCTACTAAGAGTGGTCAGTCTGGGCTTTGTGGGATAACATTGGTAAAATCAAGGGAAACATACGATACACCCAAAGAAATGACAAATGATCCTCCAAAAGATCTAACCGTTCCCAGGTAAGTTATTGGACCAAGATCTCGTAGCGCAATACATGCAATAAAAGATGTATCCACATAGTGTAAAGATTGCACTCACACGGTAAATGCCCCCTGATGACATCACATATGATGAAACCCATAGAGCGGAACCATGCACATGCTACCACGCATGCGCAACTGGCTGGCGGCCATCTTGGATGTTGGAATGACCTGTTCTTATGTTTGTACATGCTGAATTGTGTCTTTCACCATGTGAGTGAGATTTTTATTCAATAAACTTTATATCCTTGATGGTTTTACATTATGTGGATACATCTTTATATGACACAATTTTTTTTAATTTATTTTTGCTATAGGTGATCTTACAATGTACCCCAATGACTAACTATTTCATGATTTCTTAGCCACATAACAAATGTATTGTTTTCAATTGCTTGCCAGACTCACACATTTGCATTATGACAAAATGTAGTAATGTAAATTATAATAGTGCAAAGCAGGAAGCAGTCTGAGTAGGTAATGAGCAGATATTCATGTACTTATATAATATACAACATTATATAGAACAAGCTGATCTTTTTTGACACAAAAATCTGAAAGGCCCAAACAATGTCCGACATCTGGTAGTACTGCCCCACCATAGAAGTAATGATTAACTGGCCTCTACATCTTCTATCGCTTGCATCACAAAACAGCTCTCCAAAATCAAAGGATTGGAGCAAAGAAGGACTGCTAATAGCATAGCAATAATGTGCAGCATCCAATAGCTTCTTATGGAGCATGAACAAAATAGGAAGAGTTGGAGACCAGGTAATACATTAGTGCATCCTTTAAAATGTCCCTGTTAAACCTAACAAAGATCTTACTCTTATCTTCCCTTATGGTCACCCAATCCACCTATTCATTCACCTGGCTTGCTCTTCTTTCTTCTATGTCTGTTGGACTCTCATTTTACTGCATTTTTAATGGTGTGTCTGCAGCTGTCACAGGGATAGAGAGGTAGCATACAGGTGTTCTCTGCACCCCTGCCAAGGATGGAGAAATGACAGTTCCTTTTTGAAGAGTCCACCCAGGCCCTTTCCTGCCCGGAATTCAGTGCAAAAAAGAGATCTGGTGTATTGCTGCTCAGATCTATAACAGCTTTAGAGAGTGTTTTCACTGACCGTATATAGATCACAGAGCTCCCCTGTATGCTGCCAGGGACTTGTAGCACATGATATACTAATATATTGCAGCAAAGTAAAAGTCTAGTAGAGCTCAGATTTTGAACGGACTTTGCTGTATTCACCAATACCGGTTTAATCTGCCCTTTGGAAGTTTTCCAAGCAGTAACTCACAGTGAGATTATTTAAGTGGTCAGAATTCTTAAGCCCTGATGAAGAAGGAGTATGCCTGGCCCCCCAAAATGCATTGGCTTTACTCTGCTATGAATCAATTGTATTATTAAATTACATTGGACTTTTGGATGCTTGTTTGGCACTCTCATTGGACTGTATGTGTGTGTGGCCATTGTATTCTGACAGCCCCCCCCCCCCAAACCCGAAACAGTGCCTGCATCTGACTGGATGCAACCGCAGTCCGTCTGACAGTTTTTTGACTGGCTCCTTCGGTGACGGGTGGGAGGCTACCAACTGGGCTAATTATGACTTGAATTTTGTCCGGTTCATCAGGAACCAGCTGAAATTCACTTTGTGTATGACCAGTTTAAAAGCCTTCAATTTTAGTTTTTTCTCTTTTCCGTTGCAGCTGTTGTGCAGGGTGCAATATGACTCTGCAGTCCAACAGGCACCCATTGCACTCTGTACTCAGCTCTCAGTAACAGACTCAGTCTAACAGTTCCCTCCCCTTCTTTGCAATAGTCTTTGTAAGACCACTTGTGGTAAGGGTGGTGTGGCTGTTACTCAGCTATGCCAGCACAGAAAACTGGAGAGAAGGGCGGGAACAGAATTTTCACTAAGAAAAAAATGGTATTTGAAAGCATTTTCAAGAAAAAAATCAGTGACAAAGCATGCCATGCAGGGGTACAGCATTGTAAAGAAAATAAAAAGTGTGAGACTTTGCCTGAGCTTTAAATGTTTCTAAATCTAAATTAATTTATTTGATTGGATCTATAATAAAACCTGTGCTTTATTATCTTTGATTCCTACTACGCAGTCCATAGCCCTTAGACATCAGTGCATTCAGGCACAATTCAATTGCCATCAAGTCTAAATATTGTCTGAGTGCTCCTATACTAGTAAACGTACATTAGTAGAATTGGACTTTAGAGAGCTTAAATCAGGGTTAGAGCTTGGTGTCCTTTGGCCTGGGGCCACATAGAAGTTGTTACCTGTACAGCCCCTAATGTCTTTGCCAAGGGTCAGACATTTAAGCCCTTCAGACCACTGTTTTATAACCCAATACACCTCTGTACAATTGCATGCCCCTAGTATAAAATAAATAAGGTTAGACTACAAGAAAATGAAATGATTGTTTCTTATTGTTTGAGCTTGACAGGATAATATTAGGAAGATATCTACGGGCTAATGAAATACAGTTGAGCCAGCGAAACCCAAAGAACCTTGCCTTAGGTTCTGGCTTGATATTTCTACAAATTAAGGGTTGTGTAAGTAATCGCTTCTGGTAGAGTTTTGCAAACGTGCAATGGAATTAAATTAGTCATAAATATACACAACAAATCTGAACTATATTCCACTGAATGGTTGTAAATGTAGAAGAAAGAGAAGTGCGCCAGACTAAGTGCAGTATGAATATAAAAGTTTATTGCACACAAGATTATAAAAACTCACAAGAAGTGGGTAGATATCAGGCATCAATATGTAAGGAGGAGGATGTCATCTGTGCTGCACCTCACAAATGGATGGCTGCAATGCCAAGGTGTTGCACGGCTGGCGCTGTAGGCGGGTCCCACAGGAGGAAGCGAGGATGGCAGGCGCAGTAACCGGTAGTCGCGGCGCAGATAAGAACCGGGATCCAGGGCAGGCACTGCTGATCTCTCACATCAGCATGGGTACAGTAGCCAGCTTGAGGCACAGGAAATGACATCAGGACGTTGCTGGGAATCCTCCAAGGGGGCGGTGACGCGTTTCTAGGCAACCTGCCTTTTCATCAGACCTGATTGGCTAGTGGGATGAGCCAATAAATAAGGAGAGGAGGAAGGGGTGGGGCAACTGAGGGGCGGGGTAGTGAATTTAAAAAAATGTATAATGCATACAGGCTTAACAAGCAGTGGTGGAAAACATAAGAAATAAACGGTGAGCAGCTGCTTTCTGTAGAACATGTGAAAGATAGGAAGAATAGAAGGAAAGGAAAGAAATGGAAAAAAAAAAAAAAAAAAACGCATGTGGAAGATAAAAGATTACACAGGGAATATTTAATTATAAACGTTATTACTATGATGTGGATTATAAAGGGTAAGATGGGCGGGTAAGAAGGTGGAATATGAAGGGGAGGGGGAGACAATCAGGGAAAAAAAAAAATAAAAAAAAAAAAGGAACATACAGGGAATATTTAATTATAAAGATTATTACTATATTGTGGATTTATGAAGTGTAAGATGGGCGGATAAGAAGGTAGAATATGAAGGGAGGGGAACAAGGGGGGGGGAGCAATGAGGGGAAAAAAAAAAAAGAAAAGGAAGTGGTGGGAATGAAAGTATAGGCTATAAAAAATAAATAATAAAAAGATATGAAGAATTAAAATAATTTTTTTTTAAAAAATTAAATAATCGTGTGTATCTCAATCTCTTCATTGAGGCCCCTAGGTGCAAGGGTATCTAAAGTAAAAATCCAATAGGTCTCCTGTTGGCATAATAATTTGAAACGTTCAACTGGGGAGAGATGGTCTGGTATAGCCTCAATGACCCATACTTGTAGATGGAGAGAGGATTTAGAATGAAACTCTGAAAAATGGCGGGGAACACTGTATTTGGTAATGCCGTCATCAACTGACCTCCAGTGCTCTCCAAATCTTTTTCGCAGTGTTCTAATGGTACGTCCCACATATAAAAGGCCGCACGGGCAGGACAAACAATAAATTACATATGTGGAAGAGCAATTATAAAAGGCTTGGAGGGGATAGACTTTTCCATTAATTGTAAAATTTTGTTGGCCATGCTTCACATGGGCACACGTGAGGCAGAGCGGCTTATTGCAGCGGAACATCCCAGTAAGTGGGATTAGTACCGGTCTATTGTGAATAGGAGGGGATTTCAGGGGGGGAATTTTACTAGGTGCAATTTTATTCTTAATGTTAATTGCTCTTCTATATACAAATGTGGGGGTAGGAGGCATGATCATTTTAAGGTGTGGATCTTGATGTAAGATAGGCCAGTGTTTCTTCAGGATGGATTCCATTTTGTGATGTTTAGAATGGAACTGTGTAATGAAACGGATATTGTTGTTGTTCGATGATTGCGGCTTAGGTGGGGGGATCGTGTCTGATAAGTAGGTGAGATATGCTTGTTCCACTAACTCAGAGGGATATCCTTTTTCTGTAAATTTTTGTTTTAATTCAATGCTTTGGGCTTTGTAGTCCTTAAGTAAGGTACAGTTGCGTCGAAGTCTGCAAAACTGTCCTTTGGGTATATTTTTGAGCCATCTAGGATGATGACAGCTAGTATAATGAAGAAAGGAATTGCCAGCGGTTGGTTTGGTGTAATTTTTAGCTATAATATTAGAGTCCGAGTGGCTAAGTTCCAGATCAAGAAAACTTAGTGAGGTAGGGTCCATAACGTGGGTAAAAGAAAGGTTGAATGGGTTATTGTTACAGTGTTGAATGAAAGATGCAAGAGAAGTGACAGGGCCGTCCCAGATGATGATAATGTCGTCTATATAACGACCATAGAACACCAAATGGGCAGCAAAGATGTTATTACTCCAGACATAGCGATCTTCCCAGAGGCCCATGGTGAGATTGGCATAGCTAGGTGCAAAATTAGCGCCCATGGCTGTGCCTGTTTTTTGTAAATAGAAACTATCATTAAACAAAAAATAGTTGTGCTGGAGGCAGAATTTTGTAGCAGTGAGGATGAAATTAATCTGGCTAGGGTGGAGGGAAGCATCCAAAGACAGGAAGTGTAGAACAGCTTCTAGTCCTACATCGTGAGGGATAGAGGTGTATAGGGAACTAACGTCAAGGGAGACCCAGATGTAAGAAGGTTCCCATTAGTACGCCTCAAGAATTTCCAATAGATGTACACCATCCCGAATATAGGAGGGAAGTGATTGGGCTAGAGGTTGCAGAAAGCTATCAATATAGAGCGAATAGCTGGTGGTAATGCTCTCCATAGCTGCAACTATAGGGCGGCCAGGCGGATGATCAAGGTCTTTATGGATTTTTGGGAGATGATAAAAATATGGAGTTTTGAATATGTCTCTCCGGAAAAAAGAGGCCTCTGATTTAGAGAGGATTCCTTCCTGGGTGGCAATTTTGATGATATCATTCGATTCTAGGATGTATTTAGGAAGAGGGTCCGAGGCTAATTTAAGATAGGTGTTGGAATCAGACAACAGACGATTGGCTTCATTAAAATAATCGACCTTATCTTGGATGACTATCCCTCCCCCCTTGTCAGCTGTCTTAATGATAATATCAGAGTTATTGCTAAGGGTTTTGAGGGCTAAGAATTCAGAGTGGTTGAGGTTAGATGTAAATTTAGTGTTTTCAGAACAGAGGATTTTGAGATCAGAGTGTACCATTTGAAAAAAAGTCTCTATGTAGGGACCCTTATTATAAGTTGGGTTGAATGTGGATGGGGGTTTTAGATTTGTATGTCTAATACGGGGAGAATCTGGAGGATATTGAGACAGAAGAAAGGTGTCATCTGGGTCTCCGTCATCCCAGAGTTCCATTAGTAAGTCTAGGGCCTGAGGGTCAATTGAAGGATCTGTTTCCATTGAAGGAAATGTTTCAGACATTTTCAGCTACAGGCCCTTAAGAACGCCAAAACATCATCTCTATCCCCTAATACCACCATTGTGGAAACAGATCCTTCAATTGACCCTCAGGCCCTAGACTTACTGCAGAGAGCTCCGCTATTTCTGACAGTTCTGACAGTTCATTTACAGCGGTTGAAACATTGTATCTATTTGTTTCCATTTAGGATACAGATGTTTTTATTCGGAAATAAATAGATACAATGTTTCAACCGCTGTAAATGTGAAGGAACTGTGAGAGAACTGTCAGAAATAGCGGAGCTCTCTGCAGATACACTTTTTGCTGTACTGGAATACTTCTTCTTTTCATTCTTCTTCTTCTTTTCATTCTTCTTCTTCTTCTTTTCATTCTTCTTCTTCTTTTCATTCTTCTTCTTCTTCTTTTCATTTTTCTTTTCATTCTTCTTCTTTTCATTCTTCTTCTTCTTCTTTTCATTCTTCTTCTTCTTTTCATTCTTCTTCTTTTCATTCTTCTTTTCATTCTTCTTCTTCTTTTCATTCTTCTTCTTCTTCTTTTCATTTTTCTTTTCATTCTTCTTCTTCTTCTTTTCATTCTTCTTCTTCTTCTTTTCATTCTTCTTCTTTTCATTTTTCATTCTTCTTTTCATTCTTCTTTTCATTCTTCTTCTTCTTCTTTTCATTCTTCTTTTCATTCTTCTTCTTCTTCTTTTCATTTTTCTTCTTCTTTTCATTCTTCTTTTCATTCTTCTTTTCATTCTTCTTCTTCTTCTTTTCATTCTTCTTTTCATTCTTCTTCTTTTCATTCTTCTTCTTTTCGTTCTTCTTCTTCTTCTTTTCATTATTATTCTTCTTCTTTTCATTCTTCTTCTTCTTCTTCTTTTCAATTCTTCTTCTTCTTCTTTTCATTCTTCTCATTCTTCTTTTCATTCGTCTTCTCATTCTTCTTTTCATTCTTCTTCTTCTTCTTTTCATTCTTCTTTTCATTCTTCTCATTCTTCTTTTCATTCTTCTTCTCATTCTTCTTCTTCTTCTTTTCATTCTTCTTCTTTTCATTCTTCTTCTTCTTTTCATTCTTCTTTTCATTCTTCTTCTTCTTCTTTTCATTCCTCTTCTTCTTCTTTTCATTCTTCTTTTCATTCTTCTTCTTCTTCTTCTTCGTCGTGCCCCGTGACTGCCCAAATGAGTGAAGTGTGCGGTGATTCTAAGATCGACGGCACTCATCTGCATGTCATACTGACTGACAGTATTATTTCTCTTCCCCAGCAGACTCCAAGGGCATTTAAATTAAAGGTACAGTGTTCTGCACTAATATAAAGGCTCTCCGAAGCCTAGAAACCCTTTTAATAAGTTAAATTCGCGGCGAATAAATTTGCATCGAATCGAATTTCTCCCGCAAATTCGGCGAATCAGCCGAATCGAATTTTTGAATAATTCGCTCATCTCTAATCATCATCTGGGACGGCCCTGTCACTTCTCTTGCATCTTTCATTCAACACTGTAACAATAACCCATTCAACCTTTCTTTTACCTACGTTATGGACCCTACCTCACTAAGTTTTCTTGATCTGGAACTTAGCCACTCGGACTCTAATATTATAGCTAAAAATTACACCAAACCAACCGCTGGCAATTCTATTATTTTTTTTTCCCTGATTGTCTCCCCCTCCCCTTCATATTCCACCTTCTTACCCGCCCATCTTACCCTTTATAATCCACATCATAGTAATAACGTTTATAATTAAATATTCCCTGTGTAATCTTTTATCTTCCACATGCGTTTTTTTTTTTTTTTTTTCCATTTCTTTCCTTTCCTTCTATTCTTCCTATCTTTCACATGTTCTACAGAAAGCAGCTGCTCACCGTTTATTTCTTATGTTTTCCACCACTGCTTGTTAAGCCTGTATGCATTATACATTTGTTTAAATTCACTACCCCGCCCCTCAGTTGCCCCACCCCTTCCTCCTCTCCTTATTTATTGGCTCATCCCACTAGCCAATCAGGTCTGATGAAAAGGCAGGTTGCCTAGAAACGCGTCACCGCCCCCTTGGAGGATTCCCAGCAACGTCCTGATGTAATTTCCTGCCCGGCGGCCATCTTGGATGTGCCTCAAGCTGGCTACTGTACCCACGCTGATGTGAGAGATCAGCAGTGCCTGCCCTGGATCCCGATTCTTATCTGCGCCGCGACTCCCGGTTACTGCGCCTGCCATCCTCGCCTCCTCCTGTGGGACCCGCCTACAGCGCCAGCCGTGCAACACCTTGGCATTGCAGCCATCCATTTGTGAGGTGCAGCACAGATGACATCCTCCTCCTTACATATTGATGCCTGATATCTACCCACTTCTTGTGAGTTTTTATAATCTTGTGTGCAATAAACTTTTATATTCATACTGCACTTAGTCTGGCGCACTTCTCTTTCTTCTCCATTTACCACAGAGTCCGGTTTACTCTAGAAAGTGCAAGCCTCACGACGGTGTCTACATTGCAGCATTGTATATATATGTATACACATATATATACCATCTATCTCAATCCAGTACTGTTTGCATCACAAGGCCTTTTTTCCCCTCCTTTCCCTACCCCCCTCCCCTCCCCCCTTCCTCACCACTAAAGCTGCATCATTTACTTGTTGTCCCTTTATTACTAGCATATATGATTATATATTTTAATTTCTGTTTACTGGATTATTTTGTTTAAGATTTACTGAGTGAACGTTATATCCACTACAAATTCTCTTGCGCCAATTGCATTTTTATTTTTGTAAATGTACAGTTCAATGTAATATTTGTAATTATTTTCTGTTATTTCTGAGTGCAAAAAAGGAAAACATACTAAAGTGAAACAACTAGAAAGAGGATGATGGCCACACAACCTTTTGCATTACTAGTAAGTGATGTTCCTACATTTACACCCAAAAACAGTAATCTACTGAACATGAAACTGTGCCCAGGCTATGGGCATTAAAGTATTACATATTCTTAAGTAGAAAATAAGCCCTCAATGACCTCTGTAGCTGCAGGCACCGTCGAGCAATTCATCACATCACCAGCACTGAAGTCAAATAAGTCAGCTCTCTGAGTAGCTCAGGTCTCCCAGACCACCCCCCCCCCCATCCTTACAGCCCTTGCCCTGTGTTTACTTTAGAGATTAAAAGCCTAGCCAGTCACCACTGAGAGGGGGAAGTACGGTTAAGTTGCCTTAGAACTACCTAAGTGGTTCTGCTGTGAACTTTGAGGATGAATTACTACTTACATTTGGCTACAGAGGTCAGTAAGGACTTATTTTAAAGCTTGTTTCCTGCTTGTTAATATTATGTAAATATTTAAACCTCCATAGAGCCTGTCCACACTAGGATCACACTACTGCGGCTGCAATTTGATCTGATTTTTAGTGAGATTATGTAGTGCAACTTGGTTGCAATTTTACACATATTTGACCACAATTTGATGCATTTTTTTGCAGAGATTCTGTAAATAGCCCTTCAGAACAGATAGTGCACAGTTCACATGTGTTTATCTGATTCTTCTCTACAAACAGGAAACAGGAACTTGTTTTTATAGTGAAAATACAGAGTTTAACCGAAGATGTAGCTATAAACTTATAAACACTACCATCTACTGGTTGAAGAATATATCTCTACCAAATAGGTAGCTGTTGCACAAAATACATGAACACTTGATTCCAACAATTTTGGATGTGATTTTCATGCCTCTGCATTTTTGATTTTGTCCATTGATAAGCATATCTGCTGTGGCAGGGGGTAAAAAAGCAATGAAATTGCATAAAAAAGTAATCAAATCACATGTAAATGCATTTTTGGTGTGTTTCCATAGCAGTCTGTGGGGTCAAAATCACACTGAAATCAAACCAATGGTGGTACAGGACCCTTTGAAAAATCATGCCATGCTGTATTGATGTGAACAGGCACCATTGAAAACAATGTGATTTCCATTATCATGCAATTCTGTGCAGCTCAAGTCACATCTGAAATAGCACTAGGGCTAAAGAAGACCTATACTGAGGTCATATACGCTAACTTTCTCATTTGCTTACTTTTTCCAGATCAGTGACTCGAAAATACTGAGCCCAGAAAGCCAGGCAACTAGTTTTCTTAGAAGCAGGTTAACAATGATAGTCCTATATTTCTCTCAGTACATATTTCTTTTAATTTAACAACATACTGTCACTGTTGCCACAGGTTAGTCATCACTGCCCCTAAATTCTTTGTAAAGTGTATTCTAAGGCTGTATTATTCAATTTTCTTTAGGATGCATAGACAGAGATTGCCTGTTACCTTGTACTCATTAAAAAATAATTGGAATTGAAATTTGGAGGAAGCAGAGAGAATACATTGCCAGAAGTGGTGAAATATGTTCCATCCTATATCTGAAGTCCCAGATTGGAGTTATTTAAAAGAAAGGAGGTCCATTGTTGAAATTGGAGAAATCCAAGAGATGTGATGAATGGCTCTGGTATCGGGGAAAGTGTTTGGTGACCTATTCATTATATAGGTACATTTTTTCAAATGAGCATTTGGTATAAATGTTGGTGGTACACACGTGATGATCACAGTAGAAGGAAATAAAATAAAATAGTGGAGCACAAATTTGGAATTTGGACTTCATTTGAAGGACTATACATGTTAACAATGCATATTGCACTGTATTGTTTATTTGAAGTATAAATGAGTTACATAGTTAGTCTGGCTGAAAAAATAAAAAAGTCCATCCAGTTCAAACATTGAAAAAAATAAAAAAGTTATAATCCTATACCCACAGTTGATCCAGAGGAAGGCAAAAAAAAGCCCAGCAAAGCATGAACCAATTTGCTTCTGCAGGGAAAAACATTCCTTCCTGATCCTCCGAGATGCAATTGGATATTCCCCGGATCAAGTTTACCTATAAATGTTAGTATCCAGTTATATTCTGTGTATCTAGGAAAGAATTCAGGCCTTTTTTAAAGCAATCCACTGAGCTGGCCAAAAGCAACTCTTGAGGGAGTCTATTCCACATTTTCACAGCTCTCACTGTGAAGAAACCTTTTCATGTTTGGAGATTACATTTCTTTTCCTCCAGACGTATAGAGTGCCCCCTTGTCCTCTGTGATGACCTCAGGGTGAATAGCTCTACACTGAGTTTATTATATGAACCACTGATGTATTTATACATGTTCATCATATCCCCCTTAATCTTCTCTTCTCAAGAGAGAATAAATTCAGTTCCTCTAATCTTTCCTCATAGCTGAGCTCCTCCATGCCTCTTATCAGTTTGGTTGCCCTTCTCTATACTTTCTCCAGTTCCCTAATGTTCTTTTTGTGAATTGGAGCCCAAGACCCGCAGCTTGGCATTACATGCCATTATTAAGCTTGTGATCTACCAGAGCTCCCAGATCCTTCTCTACCATTGATTCCCCCAATTGTACTCCCCCTAGTATGTATGATGCATGCATATTCTTAGCCCCCAAGTGCATAACCTTACAATTTTCAACAATAAACCTCATTTGCCACATAGTTGCCCAATTAAACAGTGCATTGAGGTCGGCTTGTAAATTGAAGACATCCTGTAAGGACATTATTCCACTGCACTGCTTGGTGTCATCTGCAAAGACTGAAATGGTATTTTTAATCACAGACCCTATATCATTTATAAACATATTAAAAAGCAAGAGTCCCAACACTGAACCTTGGGGTACACCACTGACAACCCTAGACCATTCAGAGTATGAATCATTAACCATTATTCCTTGAATACGATCTTTTACCCAGTTTTCTATCCATTTACATACAGCCCGTAGACTTTACCTTACACATTAGACATGTGTGGGGAACTGTGTCAAATACTTTTGCAAAATCCAAGTATACCACGTCCACCGCCACCCCTTTGTCCAAGGTTTTGCTCACCAGATTTGTTTGACAACTTCTGTCTTTCATGAATCCATGCTGCCTGTTGCTTAAAATATTTTTTTTCCAGCAAGAACTCATCTATGTGGTCTTTTATTAAACTCTCCAGTATATTCCCCACTATAGAAGTTAAACAAACAGGTCTATAATTACTTGGTAAAGATTTTGACCCCCTTTTTAAATATTGGCACCACATTGGCCTTTCGCCAATCCAGTGGTACTATGCCAGTCATTAACCTCCTTGGCGGTATTCCCGAGTGTAGCTCGGGGTAACATTTCAGTACCACAAACGGTAACCCCGAGCTACCCTGCGCTCCTGCGATGTGTCCCCTGCAGTGTCCCCGGCCATCTCCTCCGGCCGATGCCGGCATCTGGCTTCTGTGTCCTGTCCCTGTGACGTCGGGACGTATGGGCGCCGCTGGCGGCGGGAAATTTAAAAATTTTAAAAAATGTCTTTATTTTTTTTTTACATTTTACATAGTAAAACATTGCTGTCTCAACCAATTTCACATACATCTTGTCCCTAGTGCTTTGTCCTGCGCCCTGCCTGCATTTTGTCTGTTCTTTCTGCCTGGAAACTGAGAAATGTCCATGGCATCCAAAAAGTGTCCCTTTAGGTCAAAAGCGGTTTAGATCAGCTAGGAGAACAGCGATAGTAAATCAGAACCACTTGCAGAATTGAGTGATAATGATTTGTGGGGAAATTCGTCATCAGACACTGAAAACGATTTTGCGGCTTTGCTCAGCAATGTGCTAACTTGGCGCTATATTTCACATTTCAGTGTTTTTGGTTTGATTATATTGTTGAATTAAATGTATTATTATTATATTATTATTTTTTTTTATGATTATTTATTAAATTATAATTTATGATTACGTGTTTCAAATTTTATCCTACCCGAGATGTTTACTAGACTCTTGTTCGGACAGATTTCAGTGAGTTATTCCTAAGAATTACAGGCCTACAATAAAAAACTACATATTTCCATGCAAAAAAATGGTACCGCTTTCAGCACCAAAAATCGGAAAGAATCATACCGCCAAGGAGGTTAAAGAGTCCCTAAAAATGAGAAACAATGGCTTTGAAATGACAGAGCTTAATTCTTTAAGGACCCGTGGGTGTATGCCATCCGATCCAGGTGCTTTATTCACCTTTATTCTGACTAAATATTTTGGATCATATCAATTGTGAGCCAATGTGGATCATCTGGAGCTGTGTCAATACCATGCCCATTATGTCCAAGAGCTCCCCATGCTCCTTTGTATACACAGAGCTGAATAAGTTTTTCTCCTCTTGGTCCCCAGTCACCCACTCTAGATTATTTTGTAAAGGGCCTACATGCTCGGACCTGACCTATTTACTATTAATATATTTAAAGAATGTTTTGGGGTTGGTCCTGCTATCTTTTGCAATCTGTCGTTCGTTTAATTTTTTGCAGCCTTTATTTCCTTTTTGCATATTCTGTTATACTCCTTGTAATGTTTAAATGATGATAGCGTTCCTTTATTTTTATATTGAATAAAAGCTCTTTTCTTATTATCGATAGCTTTTTTAACCACTTGCCGCCCTGCCACTGCATATATACGTGTGCAGGGCGGCACTGGGGCACAAAACCACGTTTTAAAACGGGCTCCGCGCTCCCGACATTTTCGCCAGCAGGGGGCACGCGCGCGCGCGCTCCTGCCGACCCACGGGTGACACCATTTGATCCCGGAGGGATCAATCATTCGATTTCAGCCAGTGATGTCTGGCTAAAATCAGATGATCGGTCCTTGTCCTATCCTGTCCTGTGCTGACATTTACACAGGACAGGATATGATGTCATTCTTCTCTGCCTGGACACATTCTGTTCCAGACAGAGAAGACGACATCCAAACAGTGAGTAAAACAGCACATACCCACAGTTAGAACACACCTAGGACACATTTAACCCCCTGATCGCCCCCCCCCCCAGGTTGCCCGCCAGTACACCAGTAATCCTGTTTAACCCCTTAATCCCCCCAGTTAACCCCTTCACTGCCCTGTCACCAGTGTCACTGATCAATGAACCGATTTTTACTGATCACTGTATCAGTGTCGCTGGTGACTTCCGATAGTGTTAGCGCCCCTCCCAGATAGCGCCAGATTTCCCGCTAATACACCAGTAATCCCATTTAACCCCTTTATCGCCCCCCCAGTTAACCCCTTCACTGCCCTGTCACCAGTGTCATTGATTACAGTGAACAGATTTTTACTGATCACTGTATTAGTGTCACTGGTGACTTCCGATAGTGTTAGCGCCCCTCCCATATAGCGCCAGTTTGCCCGCTAATGTACAGAATTTTTTTTACCAAAAACATGTAGCAGAATACAATTTGGCTTAAATTTATGACTAACTTTGAGTTTACGATATATTTTTTATAGCTGAAAGTAGAAAATACTGTTTTTTTTCAAAATTTTCGTGTTTTTTTTGTTTATAGCGCAAAAAATAAAAAGCGCACAGGTGATAAAATACCACCAAAAGAAAGCTCTATTTGTGTGAAAAAAGGACGTAAATTTTGTTTGGGTACAGCATTGCATGACCGCGCAATTATCATTTGAATTAGTGCAGCGTTGTATAGCAAAAAAAAGGCATAAATTACAGTATCTATACCATAGTTTGTAGACACTATAACTTTCACACAAAGCAATCAATATACACTTATTGGGATTTTTTTTACCAAAAACATGTAGCAGAATACATTTTGGCTTAAATTTATGACTAACTTTGAGTTTACGATATATTTTTTATAGCTGAAAGTAGAAAATATTGTTTTTTTTCAAAATTTTTGTTTTTTTTGTTTATAGCGCAAAAAATAAAAAGCGCACAGATGATAAAATACCATCAAAAGAAAGCTCTATTTGTGTGAAAAAAAGGACGTAAATTTCGTTTGGGTACAGCATTGCATGACCGCGCAATTATCATTTGAATTAGTGCAGTGCCAAACAGCAAAAAAAGGCCTGGTCATTAAGGGGGGTAAATCCTCAGGAGCTCAAGTGGTTAACTTTGGCCGTAAGCCACATAGGTTTGATTTTTCACCTTTTAAACTTGTTGCCCATGGGAATATATTTTGCAGTGTGTTCACATACAGTCTTTTTTAAGAATTCCCATTTCTGTGCTGTGTTCATTGATGCCAATATTCCCTCCCAGTCTAAGTCTTGGAGAGCAGCTCTCAGCCTTGGAAAATTAGCTCTCTTCAAGTTCAGGGTTTTTATTTTTCCCATATGTGCTTGCTGTTTACAGCTAACAATAAATTAAATCATGTTATGGTCACTGCTACCCATATGTTCTTTTATATGGACATTCGTAATCAGCTCTGCATGGTTTGAGACCATGATCCAGCAGAGCATCATTCCTAGTTGGGGCCTCTATGAACTGTACCATAAAATTGTTCTGTACCATAAAATTGTCCTGTAGTAGGTTTAAAGATTTTTGCCCTTCAACTGTTCCTGCAGTACCATTACTCCAGTCAATTTCCGGGTAGTTAAAATCCCCCATTATTATCACTGTCCAAGCCCTTGCAGCCCTTTCAATCTGTGCAAGGAGCTGAGTCTCCACCTCCTCACTAACACTGGGAGGCCTATAACAAACTCCAATGATTACCTTTGTAGCCCGCACCCCCATGTGCAGTTCCACCTATAATAATTCAGTCTCATCACACTCCATCAACTAGGTCCTCTTTCACACTCGCTCTGAGATCACTTCTCACATAGAGACAGACACCACCACCTTTCCTATTTATCCTGTCTCTCCGAAAGAGAACATAGCCAGGAATATGAATGGCCCAGTCATCTGAAGAATGAAGCCAAGATTCAGCAATACCAATTAAATCATAGTTCTCTTCATGCACCAAAGCTTACAACTCACCTATTTTACTTGGCAGACTTCTGGCATTGGTGAACAAACACTTTAATCCATTGACACCTTTTTCACATGTATTTAGCATATTTTTTATTTTCATACAAATGGTACCAATTCCACTGGTTGTTTGTAACATGAGAACCTTCTTATCATCTGCCATAGCCTTCCCCCCATCTTTCCCCATTCCACCCACCAATAAGTACTGACCCGTCTGATCGGATCTGTGTACCCCTGTTATAATCTAATTCTCCCTCCCCCCTTGATCCTAGTTTAAATATTCCTCCAGCCTTCCCATAAACCTCTCCCCCAGCACGGCAGACCCCCTTCCATTTAGGTGCAAACCATCTCTAGCATATAAATTGTACACCAATTAAGTCAGCCCAGTGCTCTAGAAACCCAAATCCTTCCCAGGTCTTTAGCCACGCATTGAGTTCTCTAATCTCCCCCTATCTTTCCTGAGTTGCGCATGGCACAGGTAATATTTCATAGAATATCACCTTGGAGGTCCTTCCCTTTAACTTGCAGCCTAGTTCTTTAAATTGATTCTTAAGGAGCCTCCACCTTCCAAGTATTCTGTCATTGGTTCCAACATGGACCAAATCAGCTGGGTCATGCCCGGCCCTTCCCAGTAATTTATCAACCCGGTCCACCACAAGCCGAATCCTGGCACCAGGGAGACAGCAAACCATTTGGTTAAGGCAATCCCGGCAACAAATTATTCATCAGTTCAACAATTCAACAATTATTAATCAGTCCTACTGAATATATAATCAAATGTCCACTTGGTCAAAGGTCCAGCAAGCAAAATACAGGGAAGCTCAAAAATGAGTTGCATTTATGTTTGGTAATTGTAACACATAATTGAGAGAGAATTGGAGGTTCTCACCATAATTCCTAAGGTTGTTTAATGCAACAAGGTGTTATTTCACAAGTGGTTGCGCTGCATTAAATTTTTTACATTTTATGTAATTATTGCTACTAAAATATTGTGATACTTCAAAAGCCGGTGAATAAGAAGAGGAAGTGGGCTGACATCACACAGCGCTCAACCATAACTTCCTGCACCAGCCAATGGTTTATCAGTTTCTGAATTTTAAAATGCTGAGAAAAATATCAACAGCTTGAAGTGGGTGAGGTGATGCTCTTTACATAAGAAACATAGAAATATATATACAATATATATTGTGAAAAGTACTGGGGACGCTTGCCTTTACATACACATGAACTTTAATGGCATCCCAGTCTTAGTCCATAGGGTTCAATATTGAGTTGGCCCACCCTTTGCAGCTATAACAGCTTCAACTCTTCTGGGAAGGCTGCCCACAAGGTTTAGAAGTGTGTCTATGGGAATGTTTGGCCATTCTTCCAGAAATGCATTTGTGAGGTCAGGCACTGATGTTGGATGAGAAGGCCTGGCTCACAGTCACAGCTCTAATTCATCCCAAAAGTGTTCTATTGGGTTGAGGTGAAGACTCTGTGCAGGCCAATCAAGTTCCTCCTCCCTAAACTTGCTCATCTATGTCTTTATGGACCTTGCTTTGTGCACTGGTGTGCAGTCATGTTGGAACAGGAAGGGGCCATCCCCAAACTTTTCCCACAAAGTTGGGAGCATGAAATTGTCCCAAATGTCTTGGTATGCTGATGCCTTAAGAGTTCCGTTCACTGGAACTAAGGGGCCAAGCCCAACCCTTGAAAAACAACCCCACACCATTACCCCCCCCCCCACACTAAACTTTACACTTTGCACAATGCAATCATGCAAGTACCGTTCTCCTGGCAACCGGCAAACCCAGATACATCCATAGGATCGACAAAGAAGCCTGATTTGTCACTCCAGAGAAAATATCTCCACTTCTCTAGAGACCAGTGGTGGCGTGCTTTACATCACTGCATCTGATGCTTTACATTGCACTTAGTGATCTAAGGCTTGGATGCAGCTGCTCTACCATGGAAACTCATTCCATGAAGCTCTCTACGCACTGTTGTTGTGCTAATCTGAAGGCCACATGAAATTTTGGAGGTCTTTAGCTATTGACTCTGCAGACAGTTGGTCACTTCTGCACAGAGTGCGCTTTAGCATGATCTGACCCCACTCTGTCATTTTACGTGGCCAACTATTTTGTGGCTGGGTTGCTGTTGTCTCCAGTTGCTTCCACTTTGTCATAATACCACTAACAGTTGACTGTGGAAAATTTAGTAGCAATGAAATTTCACGGATGGACTTATTGCACAGGTAGCAACCTATCACAGTACCACGCTTGAATCCACTGAGCTCCTGAGAGTGACCCATTCTTTCACAAATGTTTGTAGAAGCAGTCTGCATTCCTAGGTGCTTGATTTTATATACCTGTAGCCATGGAGGTGATTGGAACGCCTAAATCAAATGATTTGGAGGGTGTCCCAATACTTTTGGCAATATAGTATATATATATTTATTCTGTATATATGAACATAGAAAATATAATATATACATAATGATTTTACACTACCACTTAACAAGCAGTAGAGATTATACTGTTAGCATGTACTCTTTATGTAAGGTCTACTTCAAAGAATACTGCATCATTAACCTAGGATTTTAATATGGCCTCCTCCCCATAACAGGCATATATAATGCTGACCATAAGAAGCAATTCACACATAGTACACCACTGCCCGTGGCCTACCTTCTCTCATGCTGATTGTAATAACTCTCTGTTCTTCCTATTCCCCACCACCTGTTAAGAGGTCGAGCAGATGCCGCAGAACTCCACCAGTTAAGCTCAGGGCTTACACTAAGTAAATCCATTACACCTTATGGAAATGCAGGGCACATGTGCACCTTCTAACAGCAGGATTGGAGAGGACACAGAGGTATAATAACCAGCATAGGAGTAGGCAGGCTATAGGCAGAATTGCTATGTATACTCTACCCCTAAACTTTACTGAGGTTATGTGGTTAGTTTCCATGCCACTAGTGGTTTGTGGATATCATCTAAAAGCTACTAACTTTTTTGCCTTTAATAATCAGAGTTGCATTTATAACTGGCAATGAAAAGTTAATAACTTAAATAGATATCAACACTTAATTTCCTCTTTTGAGATCAATTGCTTGGAAAAAGTTACAGGGAGAAAAATGAAACAAGAAATGCAATTACTGTCAGACTGTGAAATATTTTGCTCAAGGATAATCCTTCAAAATTTTCTCCCCTCTAAATACATCATTGTTTGAGCAGAGCAAAATGGTTTACAATAGTAGATGGCTTTAGCTGGCTAATGGATTTTCTCATGGCTTAAGTATGAATGCTCTTGCTATTGTCTTTCACAGCTCACCTCGCCTGTTAATGGATAATGTACTCACTAGGAAGGGTTGTGATGACGCTGTGCCATATTTTCCAACAAAGAAACCTCTGCCAAGGCTTTCAATATCTTAATTAATTCTCTGAATAAACAGAAATATGTTAAACAAATGATGCCCAATCCTGAGACATAAGAAACCCTCATTATTAAACCTTTCAAGCCTCTGGGTGGTACTTTGGTCACGAAAAAGGTCACAAACACAAATAAAACATGTTGGCTCTTGCTGCATAAATCAGCTTTAGGCATGCAATAACCTAATAAAAGATATAATGAGCATGTTAGACATGAATAGAAATGTTCCATAAAAAGAAATCGGTGACAACAAATGACAGCACAGCAAGGAATCATACAAAGTAGCTTTTTGGCACATTTTCAGTGATGGAAGACAGAGCCAGATATCTTTAATGGGTAGCATTGTATTACTGTAAGTTGAGTAACAGGAAACGACTAGCTGAATAATTTCTAACTACTAAATTAATAAAATAAAAAGATATAGCACAATAATTTCAGTTCAACAATTCCGTACAACAATTTACCGTATTTATTTATCTAAAACCATTGCTCTTCTAATGGTAATGGACCTTGTGAAAGTGAGGAGGCTTGTGTGCATCAGGAAAGCTAAAATCTATGCTGTCTGGAATTTCAACTACTCTTACGGTCACCCACAGCAGACAGGTTTTAGCAGAGATGCTAGACAAAATCTACTACCTATACTGGGCAGCAGCAATACAGAACAATGCCAATGTTGGATGATCACAGAGGGGAGAAAAGCCAAACACAATAACCCAGGAAAAAAGGTCATTCTGAATGGTTATTTGCTTTTCCAAGAAAATCAATTAGATAGAAGCAACAAAATATATGTGCTAGAAGATGGGCACCCCAGGTCAGAAGACACTCAACATGCTACTAAGGAAAAGCCAAGGATTTTTCAAAGTATAGGTGGTGTGAATGATGTGACTGAAATAAAGCCATTTGGTAGGGTAGATACGGATAATACCATGCAATAAAGAAAATCCAAAGCTGTAAAACAGCATTAAACAAGGTAAATAAGACATAGCAAACATGGAAATGGATTGTTTAAAGATCAGCTCCTAAATGAGGAACTCATTCAAATGGACTGACCTAGGACACTTTGGGGTTAATTTGCTAAAGGCAAATTGGCTGTTCACATTGCAAAGATAGTTACACTTTGCAAGAAAAAGTACCCCACGGCTCAGTAAATGAGGTGAAGCTCTGTTGACCCATCATCCAATCACGTGCAAGCAACATTGCTGTTTATTTTCCTTGGGCATAGTTGGATAGTCTTCGCCAAGTGAAATTTCATCACATTTACTAAGCTCTGGGGAAAATTCCCTTGCAAAGTGAACAGCCAATTTGCTTTTAGTAAATCAAGAAGTCAGAAGATCATGCAATCTACTTTTCTGGTCAGGAAAAACAAAGAAGAAATAACATCAGCAAATACATTGATAAGACTGGCCTTGGATATAATTCTGTGACTGGTTGACTAATATCAATTAGATTTTGGCTAAAGCCATTCAATATTACAGTTATGCAAGTTTATGCCCCAGCAACTGATATACTGTAGATGAAAAAGAAGTCAAACAGTTTCTTGAACAAACCCAGGCTGATACTGGAATGCCAGAGTAAGAAATAACAAGAAAGAAAATACAGTTGGGCAATACAGTCTTGGTAACAGAAATGAATCAGATTAAGACTAATCTGTTTCTATAACTACAATGACCACTTCATTACTGATGCATACTTCAAGTAACCTAAGTGATGTCTATACACCTGGACTTTACAGGGGAACTTTAAAAATATCAAACTAAATTCTCTGTATCAAATTTTGGAATAGCTCAATTTTGATGGCAAAGATATGGTCTGGAGTGCAAGCTTCAAGTGAAATTGAAGAACAACAAAACAAGTCAGTTGTCCAAGATACAATGTGGAGAATATACCTACTATTACCTCAGGAAAATGTCAAGAACAGATTCAGATTATACATAAATGATAAAGAATCAGATGAACTGTGGATAAAATTCAAAGAAATCAAGGATTAATCAGGGAAAAACCTTGGCTATATAAAAAAACTAAGGGATTGAAGTTGATAACAGGGAAAAGCTAGGAAAGAAAAGCTAAAATCTTTTGAAAAAAAACTGAATCTTGAATTCCTAAAAGATGCCAGCAAGAATAAAGACTACTATTACAACATCCTTTGAAAAGGATTGAAGGTGGAAAAAAATGTAGAAAAACAATACTGATTTCCAGAGTATGCTCAAAGATGAAGGAATACAAAGATAACCTTTATAGCAAAGACATAAAAAACCAAGACAGAATCCAGCTACACAAAAGAGCCTTTAGTAATGGAAGATGAAGTCAGATTGGCACTGAGATCACTACCAAAAAGGAAGGGCACAGTAATTATGAACACTGTGTCAATGGTCAACAGATTAGAAGTAAAAAAGTGTACCTCTAAATTTGATAAAGCAGACACATTCATGTAAGAAAATGGAAACAAAGGGGTAAATTTACTAAAACCGGTCAAATCAGAATCTGGTGCAGCTGTGCATGGTAGCCAATCAGCTTCTAACTTCAGGTTTCCTCAGTTTTTTAAGCTTTGGCACTAAAACCTGGAAGCAGATTGGTTTCTATGCAGAATTACACCAGATTTTTCACTCTCCAGTTTTTTTAAGTACAGCCCTCTGGTTCATGATCAGCAAGAGTGTCAAGGCTGCATTTTCTCATTAACCACTTGCCCTCCAGAGGATTTACCCCCCTTCCTGACCAGGCCATTTATTGCGTTACTTTAACTGACAATTGCGCGGTCATGTAACGCTGCAGCCAAATGAAATTTACGTCCTTTTCTCATGAATAGAGCTTGCTTTCAGTGGTATTTGATCACCTGTGCATTTTTTATTTTTTGCAATATTTAAAAAAAGCAGACAATTTTGAGAAAAAAACAAAATGTTTGACTTTTTGCTACTAAACATGTCCAGTAAAAAAATTTAAAACGGCAAATTTCATCATAAATTTAGGCCAAAATGTATTCTGCTACTTGTCTTTGCAAAAAAAAAAATCCCAATATGTGTAAATTAATTGGTTTACGTGAAAGGTAGCGCTTACAAATGGCGGTATATATACTGGGCTTTTTTTGTACTAGTAATGGCGGCGATCAGCGACTAATAGCGTGACTGCGGGACTGCCGCAGGCATTCTGACACTAGGGGGGACTGCTGTGTGCTGTTTTACATTATGCCCTGTGTTTGTGCTTCACTGTAAACACACTACTTTGAGGTCCTCTACAGCAGTGTGTAGGAGCTGACAGGGAGGAGAACTGTTTAGTTTACTAATAGTTCTCCCCCCCCCCGTCGGAAATCCTCAGCAATCATCGGGCGCCGACAAGTAATTACCGTCCGGGACCTGGTGATTGACAGCTGTGGGTGAAAATGGCGGCATGGGTAGGGCGTGCACGCACCCCCTACCCGAAAATGCAGAATCACGTGTATATATATATATATATATATATATATATATATATATATATATATATATATGTGTGTGTGTGTGTGTGTGTGTGTGATTTTGCGCAGAGCTGCCGCCCTGTAGCAGTATTTCTGCTATGGGGCGGAGCTGAAGCGCTTAAACTTATTCAACCTGTATTCTGAATATAGGAGTGAGGGAAGCAGGATTCAAGGAAGATGAAACATTAACATGTTCGATAGGATGATGACATTAAGCTCATAGCTGAAAATGTAGAGGACCTAAAAAGCCTCATACAGAAAGGTAAAGAACAGAGTAATAGCTCAAGAAACCTAAGGCTATGACAGCAGGAAAGACAGACAAATTCAAATATGGTTGGTGAAAAATAGTATACATCTTATGTCTTTGGATAAATTATTTTCAACATCGCCAAGGATCAACAGCGGTCAATTAACAAAATACAGACTGGCCCTTGGTAGAGCAAGGATAGAAGACCAAGAAAAAATCCTAAAAAAAACACTGAAGTGTCTATAAGTACAAAGCTGGCCAAAAAGCTGGGTTGAAGTAGTCTTATTTTGGAAAAATAAATACACTTAGAAAAACTGAAGGTAAAAGAGAAAAACAACCACCAGCAATGAGATGAATAGAAAAAGTCCCAGAAATTATGAACATGTCATTGCAAAGATTTAAGACACAAACACAAGACAGATCATTCTGTAGAAACACTATCCATGGAGTCACCATAAGTCAACATCAACCTAACAATAATAACCAGATTAGAAGACATAGTTTGCAGTCAGCATTTCAGTTCATCCCAAAATGTCATCAACAGGGATAAGCTCAGGGCTTTGTGCAGGCCACTCATGTTTCTTCACACCAAACTCCTCAAACCAAAGCAAAGGCTGGGCATGATCTACTCTCTAAAATGTCTTTATATGTTGAAGCATTAACAATGCCCATTACTGGAAACACCTGTAACTCATTAATTAACAGAGGTGTCCACATACTTTTGGCTCTATAGCTTATTAGGAGATGAAGGTAGCTTGGATGTTAGACACTTTAGAAATGTTATTATTTGGCCCAAGTATGGAAGAATATGAAAGAACATTTTTCTTGACTAGGCAAGAATGGCAGGGAGTGGAGTCATAGTAAAAAAATAAACGCCTTTTAGTATTGCGGACGATGAGGAGCTTGCAGGGAGCAACATTTCTTTTGAGGAGTGAAATTTGGAAAGTGAAGTTCCACCTTAATGTAAACCTGAACAGAGAGCAGGATTACTGCTACAGGACGGACTCCCTGTGCAAATCAAGTATATATACGTGATCCGCGCTCCCGCCATGATCGTGGGATTGATTGATCGCTGCCCTATCAGAGATCTTCCTGGTATGTGTGTTTACAGAACACAGGCACAGAAAATGATGCAATCTTCTCTCCCTGGGACACATTCCGTTCTAGAGAGAGAAGAAAGCAGATCTATGTGAGTAAAAACAGCACACTTTTACAGTAAAAGTTCAGCTAGGTCACATTTAAGTTCCTGATTGCCCCCCAGTTAACCCCTTCACTGCCCTGTCACCGGTGCCATTAGTACAGTGTACAGATTTTTTTACTGATTACTGTATTAGAGTCACAAGTGACTTCAGATAGCATGTCAGTTAGCATCCCTGCCAAATAGCGCAGATTGCCCACCACTACATCAGTCATCACATTTAATCTCTGTGAGATTGCCAGGAACACATACACAATAAATCTCCATTGCTAGTATAGTGTCTGAAAGGATTAATATCTTTGAGCAGATCAGAACTATACCAGCGTTCACAATAGTATACTGTCTCCAAAAATGCACCATTAACAGGATCAGCCCCAGCACCTGCATTTAACCCCTTTCTCCCCCAGCAAGTGCAGTGTCAGTAGATCACGGTCACTTGACACATTGCATACAAAAATGCAGGGTTAGCAATATCAGGCCTATAAAGCGCTGCACAAACTGTTAGCGCTATATAAATCCTGTATAATATAATAAAAATAATCTCTGCTGCACTAGCAGGTAGATTTTTTTTTTGTGGTTAAAGCAGTCTCTGACAGCCAGGTGCTCTTTTTCCTGTGAGTCACACTAGGTACCTATAAGTTTTGTGGCCAAAATGTCCAACGAAAGGTACTCTAATGAAGAGGCCTAAAGGATTCTGACCATATCAAGTGAGAGTGAAGGGGAAGCCTCACTGACACAATCAGCCTCAGAATACAAACCTGTAGACAGCAGTGGCACCCTGACAGGCAGCTCAGACAATAGAGTAGAGGTCCCTGAAAAGGTCAAGCTTACCTGACCCCGTTCCCAGGTTGCTGAGGTGGTACAATTGCATCATGATTCTCATATGCAGCAGAGTGCCAGTACTAGTGCCGCTCTACCTTTTGGTGAACTGGCAAAGACCAGTGACCTAGTACATCCTGGTCTTTTACATACCGGCACTGCAGTATCACTTGGTGACGCTGCGAGTCTCATAAGTGCACTACACGCTTGTGTGGTGGCTAGCAAAAGTAGTGTCCCACAGCCACCAAGAACTGGAACACAGGCACGTAGAGCCCCTAGAGTCTTTCTGGATGTGCTTACAAATCCTGATTGGCAGCCCACAAATTCTGCAGCACTTGTACTTTCCCCATTCACTGCCCAACCCGGAATTCAGGTGGAAACAGCAAATTGAACTACTCCCCTTGATTTTATGGAGTTGTTATTCACAAAAAGATCTGTATGGATTGATTGTGGATTAAAGCAATATATATGCACAACAATTTATCACCGCCAACCCAAATTCAAACCTTGCCAGACCATTTGCATGGAAATCTATTATGGTTTCTACATGGGAAGTAGTGGCAAGACAGTTTGGGACTTGGTGTCATCCTTTTTCCATATGGGGTACTACTTATATGTGGACAATCTTGGAATTGGAGCATGTGGCACCGTGCTTCCCCCAACAGCTTGTAAATACCCATCTTAGAAAGGGGGAAAAAGCCTGCTTGAAAAATTATGAATTTCTCACAGTGAAGTGGAAGGACAAACGGGATGTTTTTGTCCTGTCTTCCATTCACGCAGATGCGACAAATTTCCACGGCAGCTGGTGTTGTTGAGAAACCCCTCTGTGTCCATGACTATAACCTTAACATGGGAGGGGTGGACTTCAATGACCAGATGAGGAAGCCGTACTTAGTTTCCCGAAAAGCCAGACGCTGGTACAAAAAAGTGTCTGTTTATTTATTTAAATTGGCTCTTTATAACGCTTTTGTGCTTTACAAAGCAACTGGACAAAATGGACCCTTCCTAAAATTCCAGGAATAGATCATCACAGCCCTTTCGTATCCAGAATGCTTCCATCCAAAGCTACCATCGTTAGCACGCACTAGTGGACTATTAGTATAGGGTACAGCATGGTACAGTCTAGGGCACATATATGCACAGGGTCTTGAAAGATGTTAGGTAGTCAGGAAACTGGCTTTTGCATTTTGAGAGATCCTGCCATCTGGAAGTTAAAAAAAAAAGTTAGAAAAAAAATACTAAAAAAAAGTTCTTTGCAGGAATGTCATTCAGCTGCAGCACCAATCTGTTTATTCTGACATCAACAAGGTCTTGCTTTCAGAATTTACATAAGTGTGTGCAGCTCTGTTAGATGAGATTTTTCATCAGTTCATTCAGTTAAAAAAGAGCATATGTGCCCAAGCATTGAGGGCTTGGGGTGGCCAGTGGGTGCATCGCCCCCATGCTTCAGTATGTGTGTATATATATATATATTTTTTTTTGGCACATATTTCAATAAAAAGATGTTTTATTGAGTTACTGTTTTATTGCTACTGTTTTATTGTTAACCGTTGCTGTTTTCTTTTCAGGAATGCCATTTAGCTGCAGCACCGATCTGTTTATTCTGACAGCAATAGCATCTTGCTCTCAGAATATATGTGCATGCAGTGCTGTTGGATGATATTTTTAATCCGCAGTTAAAAAAGAGCATATATGTCCAAGCATGGGGGCCTGGGGTGGCCAGTGAGTGAATCGCCCGTATGACTTGGCATATATTTAAAAAAAATTTATTTGGCAGAGATTTCTGCACCCACATCGATCGATCAATCGAATAGAGGAATCTGTTGGGCTCTCTTTTTTTGTTCAGCCCATGGGCTGAATGAAAAAAAGAGAACATTTCATGTGTGCCCACCATTAGAAGTGGGTGGATGCAGGGCGGTATACTCTAATGGTGAGTATACCACACACTTTTTCTGGCAGAGATTTCTTCTCTTTTTCTCATTCAGCCCACTGGCTACATAAAAAAAAACCCATAGCATATATACCCAACAAGGACCAGTGACGTACTGGTACATCACTGGAATTTGAGTGGTTATACCAGGATAATGCCTGCAGCTGCAGGCATTATCCTGGTATTGTGTTTTTTCAACCGGCGACCGGATTTCATGTAAAAGCAATCCTAGTGGTTAATTAGCTGCAGGATTGCTTTTACAAGCAGTGGGAGAAGAGCCCCCCCCGCCTTCCTGCCAGTCCCATGCCATCGGGGGAACCTGAGAATGCAGCCGGTGTTTGTGCCAGCTGACCACGGAGCTTATTGGAGACCATAATGGTGCCAATCACCTCTATAGTCTAAGAAAACAGAAGCTACGAGCATTTCATCATTTCAGTTTTGCATGATATAAACAGCGCCACTTTTAAATCGGGAAAGCATCTGATCACACCGATATTGATGAGATCACATGATGTAAGAGAAGAGGAGATATCTAGAGTCTAACAGACCCTAGATTTCTCAGATGCTGTCACAGGGAATATTTACATTCCCGGTGATAACAATAAGAGTGACCAAAAAAAAAATATGAAAGGGACAGTGTAAAAAAAAAAAACAAAAAACAAAATTAATAAAAAATATCAAAGCATCCTTGCCACCGCCGCGCAAGCGCAACTGTGTGGGCAACTGTTGGGCACATGTTGGTTTGTAAACAGCGGTTGCACCATGCATGTGAGCAGGGGTGGACTGACAACTCATGGGGCCCCCGGGCAATAGGGGATCATGGGGCCCCTGTGTCCTTGCCCAAACTCAAAAAAGCCTATGAAAAAGGTACCAGGGGCATCTCATGGGGCCCCCTACTGACCCCGGGCCCTCGGGCAGTGCCTGAGTTTCCAAATGGTCAGTCCCCCCCTGCATGTGAAGTATTGCTGCGACTGTCAGATCAAGGGCAGTAATTCTAGCACTAGAGCTCCATTGTAAATCTAAAATCGTAGCCTGTAAAGGCTTATAAAACATTGCCTATGGATATTACAAATGTATGCAGTTTGTCGCCATTGCACGGGGTGTGCGCAGTTTTAAAGCATGTTTGGTATCTATTTACTCGACATACCATCATCTTTTATATTTTACCAAACAATTGGCCAATATATTGTGCTTTTGTGCACACAAAAATTACACAAAGTTGTCATTTAAATGATATATTGCTCACACATGCCATGGGTATATGTGTAATTACTCCCCAAAATACATTCTGCTACTTTTCCCGAGTATGGGGATACCACATGTGAGAGACTTTTTGGCAGTCTAGCTGCATACAGGACCCCAAAATCCAGCAAGCACCTTCAGGCTTTTAAAGGGCGTTATTTTCTCATTACACTTCCTGAATACCTATCACAGTTTTGGAGATCCTGTAATGCCAGAATAGCACAACCCCCCCCCCCCCAATAACCCCTTTTTGGAAAATGAAGAAAAAATAAAAACATATGTTTTCTTTTCTTTTTTTCTTTTTCAAAACCTTGTGAGAAAAAATGCAAATACTCCCATGCCTCTTATTAAATTCCTTGGGGTGTCTACTTTCCAAAAAGGAAGGGGGGTTGTGTTATCCTGGAATTTCAGAGCCTCTGAAACTGTGATAGTGAGGAAGTGAAATAAGGAATTTATGCACCAACAGGCTTTCAAAGGGGTCATTGGATTTCGGACTCCTGTATGTGACTAGGCTCACAAAAAGTCTCACACATGTGGTATCCCCATACTCAGGAGAAGTAGCAGAATATATTTGGGTTGTAATTCCAAATATACCCATGGCAAGTGTGAGCAATATACCATTTAAATGCCAACTTTGTATAAAAGAAAAAAAAAGTTGTAATTTTCCAAAAACCTGTGGAAAAAATTTTTTTTTTCCATGAACTCAATGTATCTCGCAGCAGATAACTTAGGGTGTCTACTTTCTGAAAAAGGGTCATTTGGAGGTGTTTGTACTGACCTGGCATTTCAGCACCTCAAGAAATGTGATAGCCAATTAGAAAGTAAAAGCTGTGTAAATTCCAGTATCTATACCATAGTTTGTAGACGCTATAACTTTCACCACACAAACCAATTAGTATACACTTATTGGGAATTTTTTTTACCAAATACATATAGTAAAATGCATTTTAGCCTAAATTTATGAGGATATTCAAGTTTAATGGATATTTATTATAACAGAAATGAGAAAATATAGTTTTTTTCAAACTTTTCAGTCTTTTTTTGTTTATAGCGCAAAAAATAAAAAACCCAGAGGTAATAAAATACCACCAAAAGAAAGATCTATTTGTGTGAAAAAAAGGACATATTTAATTAATGTACAGTATTGCATGACCGCACAAAATTGTCAGTTAAACTACCGCAGCACTGTATAGCAAAAAATGGCGTAAATTCCAGTATCTTTACCATAGTTTGTAGATGCTATAACTTTCACACAAACCAATTAATATACACCCTTTGGATTTTTTTTTTTTTTTACCCAAGTCATACAGCAAAATACATTTTGGCCTAAATTTATGACGAAATTTGTGTCTATAGGATATTTTTTATAAATGAGAAAATATCGTTTTTCTTCAAAATTTGTGGTCCTTTTTTGTTTACAGTGCCAAAAATAAAAAACCCAGGAGGTGATCAAATACCACCAAAAGAGAGCTCTATAAAAGGACATACATTTCTTTTGGGTACAGCATTGCATGATCGTGCAATTACCAGTTGAAATAGCGCAGAAATGTCAGGGCAGGAGCGGTGGAATGGGCAGGCAGGCCTAATGGTAGTGTCACGCAGCGACTGACTTCAGCCGCTACTCACAGACCAGAGTCCCTCAGGGCGCGGAGTCTAAGCCCCAGGCTGCCCTTCACCAGGGCCCCTGATGGTGGGGATGGACTTGACACAGCCTGAGACCAGGTCGCGGCCCCCGAGTAACCCCAGCTGCGGTAACGACTGCAGCCAATGGAGTACAGCTGGTGGGAGCCAGATGGAAAACGTATAGCGTGGTCAGACAGGCCGGGTCGATAACAATGGAGCAAACAGTACAAGACGGTAGACAAGAATACTCAGGTCACGGGCCGGGTTCAGCAACGGGAGGTCAGGTAATGGGATAAAGCAGAGAATAGTCTTGTCCAAGCCGAGTCGGTTACCAGGAGAGCAACGAGAACAGAACAAGAATAAGAAGACAGATAAAACCAAGCGCTAGGTGTCTACAAAGGAAGAAAGGCTAGCAGCTGACATAGGAAGTAAACCTCTGGAACTTCAAGTGGTAAATAGACTATAAAAATATGCAGCGCTCAGTGCCAAAATTAGACATAAATAAGTAAATACAATGATTATAGCTCAAATATGAAAAACTTGTAGGTTAACATAGCATGTAGATCATACAGGGCAAACGTGACTTCTGTGATGTATTGGCAAAAGATAGACTGGAATGCTCGTGACTCTTGTGGTAATTGTACTGAGTATAGGTTGCACTAACCAGATGCATAAGCAGATGAAGCATGGAGTAATTAAGACCTACTCCTAGTACTCTGGATAAAGGGGGCCCCCCTTTGAAAACGTGCACAGCACACAAAACGGGTCAGGGAGGTGCCCCCCAGATATCTTGACATACCGCATGGCTATTGATGGACGGCCGTCGGCATTTTATATCAAAAATTCTGTAAGTGTATTTTCATTTTTATGTTTACTGCATCAATAAACCTACTACACTATCAAAGCTTCTGGCCTGGGGCTCTTTCTGTTATTGAGGGAGCCCGGGCTTTTTGAAGGTGTTCATCTAAATCCTCTCCATCTGCTGGCTGATGAACAGGATAATACCTCCATTGGCTGATGTTGATATCCGAGGAATCCTGTCCTTTTTTGGCCTGGGAGATATGACATCTAGTGGCAAGATTTAAGATGACAACTACCTATCCAGTGGCCTATATCCAGAGTACTAGGAGTAGGTCTTAATTACTCCATGCTTCATCTGCTTATGCATCTGGTTAGTGCAACCTATACTCAGTACAATTACCACAAGAGTCACGAGCATTCCAGTCTATCGTTTGCTGATACATCACAGAAGTCACGTTTACCCTGTATGATCTACATGCTATGCTAACCTACAAGTTTTTCATATTTGAGCTATAATCATTGTATTTACTTATTTATGTCTAATTTTGGCACTGAGCGCTACATATTTTTATCGTCTGAGAACAGAACAAGAGTTTGCTGCAAAGGAACAAACAGGACACGAATGCAAAGAGCAAGTGCAGACAGCAGGCTTAAATGTGATCAGCCACACCCTTCTGGAGGAGGAGCCGCAGAGACCTGAAAGCATAAAGACTCTCACCATGCTTTGCAGGAACTTAGGATGGATGCCAGCACATGGAGCAACACAGTCTCTGAGGAAAGGTAGGACCTTGACAGTACCTCCTCCTCAAGGACCCCTCCGCGGCTCCACAAAAGGCTTCTGAGGAAATCGGGCATGAAAAGCGCGGAGGAGGGCAGGAGCATGAACATCCACGGAAGGAACCCAGGAACGCTCCTCGGGACCATAACCACGCCAATGGACCAGGAACTGCACCCGACCGTGGACCAACCGAGAGTCCAGGATGCGGCTCACCTCATACTCCTCATGACCGTCAACCCGGATAGGACAAGGTCGAGGCTGAGAGGCAGTAAAGCGATTACAGACCAGAGGCTTCAACAGGGATACGTGGAAGACATTGGAAATTCGCATCCCAGGAGGAAGAGCAAGGGCATAGGCAACCGGGTTCACCCTGCGGAGGATGCGGAAAGGACCAACAAAACGGGGAGCCAGTTTCGGTGCGGGCACCCAAAGATTGAGGTTGCGAGTGGACAACCACACCCGATCTCCGACCTGGTATGAAGGAGCGGGCAACCGTCTGTGATCAGCCTGGAGCTTCTGGCGCTGTGCTGAGTCCTTCAAGGACCTCTGGATCGCCAGATGGTTATCGACAGCTGAAATGTCCTGTGGCGAGAACAACTCAGGCAATACCGCGGGTTGGAACCCATAGTTGGCCATGAAGGGGGACATCCCGGAGGAGTTGACAGCTGAATTCCTTACAAACTCTGCCCATGGCAGGAAATCGACCCAATTGTCTTAATGGTCTGATATATAGCAGCAAAGAAATTGTTCCAGGGCCTGATTGGAACGCTCCGCAGCCCCATTGGACTGCGGGTGGTGGGCCGAAGAGAAGGAGAGCTTGATACTCAACTGGGAGCAGAAGGCGCACCAGAACCTGGACACAAACTGGCTCCCACAGTCCGAGACAATCACCTTGGGCAACCCATGTAAGCGAAAGATCTCCCTGGCGAAAACCGTAGCCAGTTCTCGCGCAGTTGGCAATTTCTTGAACGGAACGCAATGGCACATCTTGGAAAAACGATCAATCACCATAAGAATGACCGTATGGCCTTGAGACGCCGGGAGGTCCACAATAAAATCCATGCCTAGGTGTGACCAGGGACGCTCCCCATTGGGAATGGGTTGCAGAAGACCCAATGGAAGATGCCGAGGAGATTTATTCTGGGCACAGACCAAACATGCCGCTACATATGAGGCGATGTCGGAACAGACAGATGGCCAAAAGAATGACCGAGAGACGACCCAGGACAACTGGTTCCTACCTGGATAGCTGGCAGCCTTGGAATTATGGTAGGCACGTAGCAAGTGGGTGCGCAATCCCTCAGGTACGAAACATCTTCCAGCCGGTCTTTCAGGAGGAGCATCAGTTTGAGCCGCCAAAATCTGCTCCCCAAGGGGAGAAGTCAGGTTGGTACGAATGGCAGCCAGAATCTGGTCTGGAGGTATGACCGAGGTCGGCTCAGAGTCCTCCCTGGACAGGTCAGAGTATTGCCGTGACAAGGCATCAGCCCTGACATTCTTGGAGCCAGGTAAATAGGAGACCACATAGTTGAAACGTGACAAGAACAGAGCCCATCTGGCCTGACGGGGCATCAACCTCTTAGCCTCCGAGATACGTCAAGTTCTTGTGATCAGTGAGAATGAGAACCGGAACCACAGCACCCTCGAGCAGGTGCCTCCATTCCTTGAGAGCCTGAATAATGGCCAACAACTGCCTGTCTCCAATCTGGTAGTTGCATTCTGCGGAGGAAAGCTTCCTGGAGTAGAACCCACAGGGAAGTAGGGGTCCATCGGGTGACCGACACTGAGACAAGAGGGCGCCTACTCCCGTCTCAGATGCATCAACCTCGAGGACAAAAGGCAACCCAGGATTGGGATGAGACAGTATCGGAGCTGAAGCGAAGGTGGATTTCAGAGCTTCGAAAGCTAAGATGGCCTCGGGTGACCACTTGTGAGGATTACTACCCTTCTTGGTCAGATCTGAGAGAAGTTTGGCCAGCGTGAAGAAGTTCCTGATAAATTTCCGATAATAGTTGGCGAATCCCAAAAAGAGCTGAATGGACCGAAGACCACTGGGACGAGGCCACTGCAGAACCGCCGAAACCTTCTGAGGGTCCATGGAAAAACCCACCGCGAAAATTATGTAGCCCAAAAAGGCAACCTGGGATGGGTGAAATTCACACTTCTCGAGCTTACAAAAAAGCTCATTCTCACGCAACCGTTGCAGCACCCGCTTAACATCCTGGATATGAGACTCCATAGACGCAGAGTAAACCAGGATGTCGTCCAAGTAAACCACCACACACTGTTGCAACAAGTCACGAAAGACCTCATTAATGAACTCCTGAAAGACCACGGGCGCGTTACACAACCCGAAAGGCATAACCAGGTATTCATAGTGACCGGTTCTGATGTTGAACGCGGTTTCCACTCGTCGCCCTCCTTGATCTGTACGAGGTTGTACGCCGCCCTAAGATCGAGTTTAGTAAAGACCGTTGCTACCTTGAGGCGGTCAAACAACTCAGTAATCAACGGAATTGGATAAGCATTCTTAATCGTGATTCGATTGAGGCCCCTAAAATCAATGCAAGGTCTCAACTCTCCATCCTTCTTCTTCACAAAAAAAAACCCAGCTCCTTCTGGAGAAGTAGACTTGCGAATGTGCCCCCGGGAAAGCGCATCCGCAACGTACTCCTCCATGGCCTGATTCTCTGCAACCGAAAGAGGATACACCCTACCACGCGGAGGAGTGGCACCGGGTTGTAAGGCTATGCACAATCGTACGGACGATGAGGAGGCAGAGCACCGGCGCGCACCTTGTCAAACATGTCCAGGTACTCCCCATATTCAGTGGGCAACACAGAGTCCGAGGAGGCGCACAACATCTTAACAGGCCCACGGATACAACCAGCCCCACACTGTGGCGACCATGAGAGAATTTTGGCCGTCCGGCAATCAAAGGTCGGATTGTGCTTCTGAAGCCAGGGATAGCCCAAAACCATGGAATAGTGCGGGGAAGAAATTACCTGGAGACAGGCCATCTCCCAGTGAACAGCCCCAACAGCTACTTCAACCGGCAGGGTCTCGTGGGTAACCTGCGACGGTTGCAGGGGCCTGCCATCTATCGCTTGGAGGACCAATGGAGTAACTCAAACCTGCAGAGGAATGGAGTACTGGGCAGCAAACGCACTGTCCATAAAAAACCCGCCAGCACCAGAGTCTACCAACGCCTGGGCCGTCACCGAGCCTCCCGCCCAGGAGACGACAACGGTGATTAGCGGTTTATCTTTACGGGAAATCGGGGACGAGGAAACTCCACCCAAGATCTGCCCCCGACAGGATCTCAGGTGCGAGCGTTTCCCGGACGGACCGAACAGGACTGCCGAAAATGCCCACCGAGACCACAGTACAGGCAATGACCCTCCCGATGCCATGAGGCCCGCTCCCCCTCGGAAAGGCAAGCAAATCCCAGCTGCATGGGCTCACTACCAGACAATCCATCCCCAGGAGGCGTGGGAGGAGAGGGAGGCAAGCGTGGGACAGAAAACATAGGCGCCAATCGGTTAGGAGGCCTCCACAGATGCTCCTTAAATGAAGGCCTCTCTCTGAGCCTGATGTCAATCAAGATTAGGAAGGAAATGAGTGCCTTTAGCTCCACAGGCAGTTCTTTGGCTGCGATCTCGTCCTTCAACGCATCTGAGAGACCATGAGAGAAAGCAGCCACCAGAGCCTCATTGTTCCAACCCACCTCTGCCGTAAGGTACGAAATTCTATGGCGTACTCGGCAACGGTTCGTGAACCCTGATGCATGGACATGAGCAGCTTGGCAGCAGAGGCGGAGCGAGCAGGTACATCGAATACCGTGCGTAAGAAGGCAATGAAACGGGCAAACTCGTGGATAACCGGGTCATTCCTCTCCCATAAGGGATTAGCCAAGGCCAAGGCCTTATCTGAGAGTAGCCAGATTAGGAAGCCCACCTTTGACCTCTCAGTAGGGAAAGCGTGGGGTATTAACTCAAAGTAAATGCCCACTTGGTTAAGGAAACCACGACACTGACTCGGCTCACCCCCAAAGCACTGGGGAAGAGGGGCAGAACCAGTCATACCTCTGGGCACCGTGGGTTCAGCAACAGATGCGGAGGTAGGCGCGACAACCAAAGCAGCAGTTGGTGCATCCACCGGAGTAAGCACCGACCTAATAGCCCCAGGAGTAAGGTGCGCTGTGCGTGCTAGCAGAGCCTGCAATGCCTGAGCGAACTGATCCAACAAGAGGTCCTGTTGATCAAGTCTGGCGAGTAACATAGGGAACACAGGCATACCTGCACCATCAGGATTCATGGCATTCGTGTAATGTCAGGGCAGGAGCGGTGGAATGGGCAGGCAGGCCTAATGGTAGGGTCACGCAGCGACTGAAGACAGCCGCTACTCACAGACCAGAGTCCCTCAGGGCGCGGAGTCTAAGCCCCAGGCTGCCCTTCACCAGGGCCCCTGATGGTAGGGATGGACTTGACGCAGCCTGAGACCAGGTCGCGGCCCCCGAGTAACCCCAGCTGCGGTAACGACTGCCGCCAATGGTGTACAGCTGGTGGGAGCCAGATGGAAAACATATAGCGTGGTCGGACAGGCCGGGTCGATAAAAACGGAGCAAACAGTACAAGACGGTAGACAAGAATACTCAGGTCACGGTCCGGGTTCAGCAACGGGAGGTCAGGTAATGGGATAAAGCAGAGAATAGTCTTGTCCAAGCCGAGTCGGTTACCAGGAGAGCAACAAGAACAGAACAAGAGCTTGCTGCAAAGGAACATACAGGACACGAATGCAAAGAGCAAGTGCAGACAGCAGGCTTAAATGTGATCAGCCACACCCTTCTGGAGGAGGAGCCGCAGAGGCCTGAAAGCATAAAGACTCCCACCATGCTTTGCAGGAACTTAAGATGGATGCCAGCACATGGAGCAACACAGTCTCTGAGGAAAGGTAGGACCTTGACAAGAAATGAATAGCAAAAAATGGCCTGGTCAGGAAGGGGGGCAAATCCTCTGGAGGGCAAGTGGTTAATACTGTAAAGTCTGTCCAATCTGATAAAAACTACAAGACTGGATTTATCATTATTATTATATAGCGCCAACAGTTTGCGCAGCGCTTTACAATATAAGGGAGACAGTACAATTACAATACATTTCAGTACAGAAGGAATGTGAGGGCCCTGCTCCTGGAGCTTAAAATCTAAAGGAAGGGGGAGGTGATACAAAAGGTGATAGTTGCAGGGGATGATCTGGTGGAGGTGATTCAAGTACAGTTCTTAGGTGGAGGTGGGGTATTTAGACCTGTTCATTGAAGAAAGAGAAGTAAAATATGCACTACTGTAGTGTATGGTAACTAACAAAACATGGTGTGGTGACATTACATTTATATTCCACCCCAAGGCACCTTACCAATGCACCAAAAGCAGTGAACCACAACTCCATTAGTGCATTAGGGCACGCTGCTTAAAAGAAAAACTGTGAGCATGTTAAAAGGTCCATGGCTGCCAGTTCATTTAAAGTCAATGGGCTACATTACCATAATGTACACATAAGGCATTGCACTAAATGTGTAAATTAGGCTCAAATCTAAACATATACTGCCAGTCATTTAGATGATCCTCCCTAAAAAAAAGAAACAAAATGTTCATATATTTGTTTGAACATGCCACCCAAACCAAAGAACCACATACTATAGGCATAATCTTTAGTTTTGGAAGTTAATAAATACTTGTCACATGACATAGGACTTCATAGGTATCATATGATCAGTGGTTCTTAAAAGAGCCATAAAATAGTCCAAGCAGATCTTCTTGCAGGTATTATTATTATACAGGATTTATATAGCGCCAACAGTTTGCTCAGCACTTTACAATATAACGGGAGACAATACAGCAACAATACAGTTCAATACAAGAGGGATAGGAGGGCTCTGCTCCTTGGAGCTTACAATCTAGGTACAATTTACTATGCAGGTATTCCTGGTCAGCAAAAACCCTATTAAAATGGTGACGCAATAGCACATCACACCTTTACAATGGCTCTGAGCCCCCATGATGAATGAATCATGATAAAGTTTTCTTTTATTAGCTGGACTGTTGACATGCTCCATGGCTTACTTCATTCAATAGGAAACAATTTCTAGTGAAATATAATTGTCCTAATAGGTATTATCTGACAGGGATCTTAATCAATCCATAATTATCCAAAACTAAAAGAAAAATCATGTTTTGATTTTATTTACGATTTAAAACAATTTCCAGTATTACTATGTTTAATACACTTGCTCCTCCATAGTTTTGGTACTGTATTAAATATAAAAATATCTAAACAGGCCACTAAAGGGAGCTCTTAGTGGCTCAGTGCAGTTACACTGCCTTAACCATTGTTGCCAATGCAGCAAGCAGAGCCTGCATACGTAATTAGCAGGTACGGCTGACCCCATTACAAATTATACAGAAAAACATGCTTTTAAAACATTAAAACACACACTAATAAAATTAGTTGACCTTTCTTACCAGTTTATCTAAAATAGTATTTTAAAATACTTCACAATTTTAAACATCCATACATTCCCTTTAATAATTATAATTACTGTAATAAGATTTCCGTTTAGATCTTTTCATAAACGTATTTGATGTGTTGCTTCAGAATTCTAACATGAAAGAATTAAACATACTGGATTTCTGAATGTATTTCACATTGTGTAATGGAAACAGGATTAGGGAGGAGGCATCATGCTGCCACTGAAATGGTCCTGTCAGCTTATCTAAAACTGTTAAAGCACGAGTGTAGAAACAGCCCTCATTCCAAACGAGGTCCTGTCACAAGCAATATTTATACAACACCCAGTTATTACAGCTTCCCCTGCTCCTGGTAGCCGCAAGTAATTTATGACCCTAGCCCAGGAATATGATTACAGTATGCGCTGGGTATGCACATGCCAGACTTTATATTTTCCATTAGAAATCTGCTTATTCTTCAGAGATAACAGAACATGTAACATCTATAAACTACCAGTAGCTAATATTTGCAAACTAATGGGTCAGTTTAAAAATACCCTTATGCCGCTGGCAAAAAAAAAAGAGCAGACTGTTGTAAAAATATATGTGAGAGAAAATTCATTTGGAAAGCAATCCCTAGCTTACTGAGGTTTTTTTTTACATGGTGGAAATATTCCCATGATGCATAGACTGTTTTATGCAAGACTTTAGGGGAACACTGAGGTCTTCTGTTGGTGTTCACCCCATGTTATTAAAGTGGTTGTAAAGGCTCAATGTTTTTTACCTTCATGCTTTCTATTCATGAAAGTAAAAAACATTCTGTGTGCAGCTCTCCCCCAGCACCCCTATTACTTACCTGAGCCCCATTATGAACTGGCAATGAGCACAAGAGCCTCGGCTCTCTGGGAACTCTTCCTCCTCATTGGCTAAGACAGCAGCGGGAGCCATTGGTTTCCGCTGCTGTCAATGACAGCCAGTGAAACAATGAGGGAAAAGAGGGGGTGGCACCAAGCTCTGTGTGTGAATGGCCACATAGAGCAGCAGCTCAAGAGCGAGCTTGCTCGGGTGCCCCCACAGCAGGCTGCTTACTCTGGGGGCACTCAACAGGAGGGAAGGGCCAGAAGTGCCAGCAGAGGACCTGAAAAGAGGAAAATTGGGGCTGTTCTGTGCAAAAAGCAGTTAATTATGACATTTAATAGCACTTTAAAGTGGTTCTAAAGTCAAAACATTTTTTAACTTTAATGCATTTCCACAAAAAATAATAAATGCACATTTTTTGTCGGTAAAAAAATGTGCATCTATTATTTTTTGTGCTAGGAGCCTGTAAAGCATTGCACTAGCGATTAGCAGATCACTGATGCCATGTAGGTCTCCTGCACACTGTAAGTGTATCTGCTTCCTTGTACATCCCGTACAGGCAAGCTGATGATACTTGTTGACAGGAAGAATCCGTGAACTTCCATGGCACTCCACAGTGCAGTTGTAGTTCATTGAGGACTACAAGCCAACAGGTGCTAAGGTTGTCGGGACTTGCAGTCCATTCATTCACAGAACACTGAAAATGAATGAAGCGGCCATTTGGGTGGAGCCTAGCACAGCCACACTGTTTTTTAAATCCGACAGCTAGTACAGGGAACTTTCCCGTACTGCTGTCACAGAGAGGGGGGCAGTGGGCAGGTGCAGGATCGAGAACATGTTGTCTGTTCCACCCTAAAAATGGGTGGATCATGTAACATGTTCCCAAAGGTGAATTTATCCTTTAAGGTAAAAAATGTTTAGGCATCCATTTTGGCTCCTTACCCTCCTTTTACATAATTGAGCCCTCATTTGATCCAGCACTGTGCAGGTCTGCAGCTCCTCTCTTCCCTCACTTCCATGTCTCACTGGTATTGCTGTGGCATCGAGAGCCATTGGCTCTCACTGCTGCTCGCCAGTGACGAGTCCCACTGTCTGTGTCAATGGATGCAGCAGCAGGGCTTGGGACTGAGCATGCACAAGTGCCCCCATGGGAAGTGGCTTCTCATGTGGGCAATGGACAGAGAGGAGGAGCTAGGAATGCTGGCAGGAGACCCAAGAAGAGGTGGTTCGGGCCGCAGGTAAGTTTACAGATGTTTGTTATTTTTTTCTTTTTAAATATTTTTGTTTAAAATCACTCTGTATATATGGTTTATAAACACCTAAACCTAGATTTTATTCTACAGCATCAACCTATTTGTACAAGCAAATGTAAAAAAAAAACAAAAAAACAAAGGCACAAAAGCAAACAAAGAAAACTACATTGAGGAGTGACCAGGAGTCTTCTTCCAACTTTTTGAGATAGTAATGAGGGACACCTTCTGGCACAAAGTATCTAGGTTAAATAAAATACCCCTGCTGTATGGATCATGAAAAAGTCTATGGAAATAATTGGTTAATTTCACAAGGAACTTTTATCACCACTTTTTGTTTGCACTGCCTAGCAATCACAACTGGTATAAGTTAGCAGTTGGATGAAAACTTTAATGTCATATAACACTTTTGGGTATTTGCCCTAAAAGTCATTTAAAAAAAACAATACTGCCCAATATGCAGTCTATATATTCTTATTTTAATTTTGAGCACTATTTTAAAAATTATAAATGTGATTATGTATTTGTATTTTATATTTAAACAACAAAATATTCTATATATCAGCTGAATACTAGCTTGAGATTCTACAGGTGGATGTTACCCCCCAATGCCCCACAGCTGCCCCTCAGATGGAAACTGCCAAAAGAGAGGCTGCTACCACTGAAGAATACTTCAGAGGTGTATTTACTGCTTTGTGGTCTTACAACACTCAAATGGGTATTTATTTTTACTGTGTCGGCTCACCAACAGTAGTTCATTATGTTAAAATTTGTAATAAGCACAAAACATATTGATCTAAAAATTGTCAATTCTATATTTCTGACAGACGCAGAACTAACAAAATCATTTCATGAAAAAAAACAATAGTGTTATAACCCGAAACCAGAAAAATATTTTAAAAATGTTTGAAACATTCCTGATTTTGTGTTTTCCTTGGTGTACATAAGAGAAAAGAGCAGTAGTTTGTACATATTTCCTTTATATATTTTAGTCAGGAATAAAAAAAATAATATTTTTACCATTTTTTTATGTTCGTCAAGTAAATATGAAGTACAAATATATGGTACATTTTAGGCAGGCTGTTCTTTTTGTGCTTATTCTTCAGCTAACCCATAGTGCTCTGGGACGTGGCTAGGTTTAGTCATAATTTGCAAGGCTTAGCCATTATGTCATAGAATGTTATCATGTGAATCTAAATCAAAGAGGCTTTTCTGGCTAAAAAAAAGTGATAGTAGTTGCAGTACAGACTCAGGGAGACATTTGAAAACTGCTGGACATAAACAAAATTTGGAAACAGTGCAGGTAAACATAAAGCATGTGCAAAGTGAATTTTATTTTTGGTTTCTGTTCCTTTATTTATTTAACCCCACTGTGTACAAAAGTTTTGATGTCTAACAAAGGACATATAATGGACATGTAAGGACATGTAACATCAAACCTGTTGAGGACAGCTAAGATGCCTGTCAGGGGGGATAAACACAATAGTGATAAGGAACTGAAATGGAACAAGAAGTTGCCAAATTGCCATCTTGCCTAATGACAACCGACATTTGCTTAATTAAAAAGTCACTGTCAGAGAGAAGGGGTCCCAAGGTACATTTTTAAAACCTAGAGTTCAAATGGAGTTGTCACCAACACAGACCATCCTTTTGGATAGAAGGGGAAGGCCACTGCATGTTACCTGATTTGCATAGGAAAGATTTGGTACCCATAATCTTCAAAATTCATAAGTGTGTCCTGTTATGAATTATGGATTTAAAAGTAAGGCACTGATGATGTAGCCCCAGCCACACTGCTGTCCTCTGAGAAAGCAACATCGTCTGTGCCTTCAGGGAGATCACACACCTTATCTGTAAGATTTTACATTATTTCTCATGCCATATGCTCTATCCCATATATGGGGAAAGGAACGAGCGCTGGATCTGACAGATTCAAGCCGCTAGCATAAAGGTAAACCTCGTATACCCTCTTCATCAAAAGTCAAATACAGCAAAAAGTTGCAGCGCTTGAGTATATAATAAAGGGAATTACCATATATAACAGAATTAAAAGAAAAAACATTCATTTTATGACATGCACCAGATCCAACGTTCATAAATTAATGTAAACAATGGTCAGGTAAATAATAAAGGTTCATTCCACTAATCAAAGTGCCTGTAGTGATAGGGATGTTAGAGTCATAAGTTTTGGGGGTGTATCCAAGTGACAAGCAAATCCGTGACTTCCGTGATAGGAGAATAGCTGTAAAATGCACTAACCAGATAGCGCAAGTAAACGCGCATTGGAGTATAATGACCTACTCCTGGTCACAGCCAAATGGTCCTCAGCGTAAAGCCCTCAGGAACACCAGTGCACCACTTGCCGTCTCCTACCACCAGGGGGAGTGCGCCTCTTTACAGTATCACGAAATACCCTTATATCCTCTATCGCCAGGATTGGTGTGCTTTCATATCAGGAGATCATCTCAGGGACTCGGCAATAAGACCTTCTTCTTTGTTTCTGCAATACTCAGCTGTCTTCTTGCAAAAAGCCAAACGAACTTTGTTGCAGAGTCCAGATGCTTCTGCTATGAAGAAAAGGCTGTTGTCTGCTCTATCCCGTTCTTGCCCAATACGATTATGTTACAAGTAGACCCAGAAAAAAAATTCTAAAATGACGGCACTGGAGCAAGGGCACAGGCAGCATAGAGGTACCACTAAGAAGATGAAAGAAGGAGAGACAGCCTGGGGGTAGGGATGTGCACTGGTTTATGTCTTAGGTCACCTTCATGAACATATCATAAAAGGGGCATGGGGGGAGGTCCTCTTTAGGTACATTTGATTTTTTTTGTCTGTATAGTTTAAAGGGTATGCTACTCCAACATTTTATATTCCTGATATGTGTTGTCTTTGTATTGCTTCCTTTGTGTGAAATAACTGGTAATCCTACTAGAGTCCCTGCTTTCCTATTTCAAACTGACCCTGCTAGGCATTAGAGCATATCCTTCCCAGCATGGTCAGTTTTCTGTCTGTGCTGGGAGAACTGTAGAAGGGGATAAAAGAAAGAGCGCACAAACCTTGCGCATTACCTCAGTAAACAATTAATAATTGTGTTTTATTTAGGAAATATACTCACAAGAGTAGCGGTAAAACAGGCAAAAAATAACCATAATCCACACAGGGTTACAGGTCAATCCAAAGGGGAGATAAAAGCTAATATGCTTCGAAGGGTGATCCCTTCTTCATCAGAGCTGTAAAACAGGCTGAAATGCTGAAATACTGACACTCAGTGACTGAATGTCTCCTTGCTATGGGAACTCTGCCAAATTGAAGTCTTTATCTATCAAACCCAACTCTGATGAAGAAGGGATCACCCTTCGAAACGCGTTAGAATTTTATCTCCTCTTTGGATTGACCTGTAACCCTGTGTGGATTATGGTTTTTTTATGCCTGTTTTACCGCTACCCTTGTGAGTATATTTCTTAAATAAAATAAAATTATTCGTTTACTGAGGTAATGTGCAAGGTTTGTGCGTTCTTTCTTTTATCCCCTTCTACAGTTTTATCAAGCTTCCCCAGTTTCATGATAGAGTTGCACAACCTTTGACCAACAGTGGATGAACACACTGTTTGCTATTAACCTTCGTTTGATCTGAGTCCTTGAGCGCAGGAGATAGTGGATGTTTTGTGTGCTGGGAAAACCACCTGCCTGTCCTCCAATGATCAGATTTGTGCTCACAGGCCCTCTCTACAGCCATTTGTTGTGAAGATCAGTATACTGCTGTTTCTCCACCCTTAGTTCTCTAAACCCCTTTAAACTGAATGGGTTTTTCACTGAATGCCAACATAGGCAGCACATTTAAGATGAAAGTCCAGCCCTAAGTAGCATTAAAAATCCCCACCCACCAACACCTATGCTGACTAACCTGTGTAAGAGAGATTTGTATACTTACCTATTTTCAGGGCACTTCGGTCTGGTCACGTTACCAGCGGTGGCAGGGTAGAGGAGGGAGTGCCAACAACGGATGGGCCCTAGGAACCTGTGGGTGATGTCACTTTGTTTTACAAGGTAAGGATTCACATATACATAAAAGCTACAGTCCAGTAAGTGTGTACTTTTCTATCCCTCTTATTTGAAACCCCCCCCCAGAATGATCCAAATCTATGCCAACTAAAATGTTCTTTTTTCTGAATTTTATGGTTTAGTTGAACACTTTTTGCCAATGTCTCTCTTAGTACAGTACCAGTAGCTGTAGCACAGTTTAATAAAATGATGCCTTAGTTATCTGTTAAGGTGAACGATTGTAATCAAGAAAGTAGAAGGAGATAAGAGAAGTGGAACTAGAGCATGGTAAAAACAGAAGAAGATTAAGTTTAAGCTGATATGAAACAACTTCAAACCAATTTCCACCTAGGAAGTGTCTAGTCTGCCAGCTTTAGATCACAGTAATCTCTGCAGTAAAAAGAAAAGTAGGAGCACTGCAGAGTATAAAGTAGATGATTTATATTCTGTTCCCACACAGGAAACACAAATGTACACTAAGCAATGTACTGTATGAAAAATGGCTTTTGAAAAGTACTGAAGCTGTGCTGCTCTTTGTTTCAGGGAGCAAGTGATAACTTTTCATACTCAGATAACACACCATCTCACCTTCTTTAAATAACTTGTACATTTGCACAGCACAGGCAGAGTTTTCTGTGATGACGGAAATGTGTTATTTGTGACTTTGATTGCATATTGTCTGCATTTTGTTAAACCTATACACCTGACACGGTGATTGATCAACTATCACACACAGAAAAAAACAGTATTTTACATTTGTTTTTCCATGATATTATATTTTGTTGGTTCATATTTTAACCTATATCCTGGACTGATATGTCATTATAAACCATTTCCAGTTCTAATTTGTGCTCACCATAACATGAGGGGCATATTTCCCCTTCTGGCAGTAGCAGAAGGTAAAAACAAGACAAATAAAATGTAACATTGGGGACACATAGCAATGCAGAGTCCCCTAATCATTTATGCATTTTAGGTATTTCTGGAAGTGATAGCTTTTATACAAAAACATTTAGTGGCATTATTTGTTAAAAGCTAAAATGTTAAATGACTTAACGTGAACCTGTGACCAGACTGTGCACACCGAGAATTTGTAGACAATTTAATGCCCTTAGCCTGCACACAGGTGCTTTGTGGACACTGGACAGGCAGGATTTTTAATGCAGAAGAGACATACCATGTATGACATACCATGTCTCTTCTGCATTAAACTTCCCTTACCTACCTGTCAGCACTATACACTGAGCTGTACATGCGCAGATCTGTCTAGAAATTCGGCAATGCCAAATGACTATAATTTCCACCACACCGCACTAAAAGCAATGAACACAGTTTTATATTTCCCTATAAAAAAGTCAACTGTTACCAAAATCAACAACATTTTTATTTGTAAAACAAAAACCACCATCTGCTGCTCAGTTAATATGTCAAGGCAACAAATATATCTTTTGAATCACAATATTCCTAGATTCATCCTGCAGCACTATAAAAGTTTCCAAATGATTGAACTCCCATGCATGCGCCAGAGAAAAATCATCTCAATTAAAATGGGATAGATACCTGTGCACCGTAAAATCATACTAAATGAAAATTGTCACATATAAAACATAGAATAGAATACACCTGAATCAAAAAACATAGAATAGAATACACATGAATCAAATTCATTCATGATTCATGTGTATTCTATTCTATGTTTTTTGATTCATGTGTATTCTATTCTATGTTTTATATGTGACAATTTTTATTTAGTATGATTTTACGGTGCACATTTTGCTATGGATTTATACTTTTTAATTTTAAAGACACCAAATTTATATACTTAACATAATCTTATGAATTAAGTTCATAATTTTTGATTATATATTTTTTACTACAGATTCTGTTTTAATAATATCATGGACACTTTGATTGCCTTTTAATAGACCTCTTTATCTTATTAATATTAATTAACAATCTTATTAATAATTTTTATACATATGGGGCATGTTTCATCCTTCCTGAATATACCATCTGTCTAATTTTATATAACTTAATTTTTTTATACTACCACATCATCCGCTAGGATGGAAACACTTATTACTCATTTTTTACCCGTTTTTTACGGAACTTCTCCCCCTTTTTATCCCCCCTTTTATCAGGTGTCCAGGTCTAATATTCATTCCCACTGGTGATTTTACCTGTATTTATATTGAATTATCCGATTTTTACCGAATAGTATTGTCCGGAACAACATAATGGTTGTGACTGTGACTATGATCCACGACAAAATGGCGCTGACCTGACTGCGCATGCGCACTACTTACCCTTTGGCAAAATGCGGTGCGCATGGGCCTGCCCTATATAAAGCTACAGCGTTCGTCATAGCAGTGTTGGTCTCCCCTCTGAGGACGTGCATGGCACGAAAGGCCTAAGGAGGAACCAACACGCTGTGATGTCATGCCGCTGGAGCCACGTGCAGGTCTGGCGGCCATCTTTATGTATGGTCAGTTCACTCTGCAATACTGTATATTACCTGTTTCCATGGAATAAAAATTTAAAGGAATACTACACTATGGGCACCTTTTTTATGGCTCTTCTATGGAGCCATTAAATTACAGAGCCAGTGGAAGTTCCTTACTGATCCAGTAACCAGAGGAGGGAATCCCTGTAAGCAGGTTGCAGACCCATCCATCCTAAAGGGGACCTCTGGATGAGCAGACCTCACCTAGATCTACAGATTCACTGCTGTGCTGCTCTATCCCTTGAAGGAAGATCATCATACGCCTGTCATACCCCACCCCTCTAAGTGTTCCGTGGTGGATATATTAATGCGTATGTCCTATGTGCATCTGGTGAGTGTGCAATTTTACCATTCCTTCTGAGGACCAGCATTCTGATTTCTGCTTACTTCTGGATCATATTTCATCATTTATTCACAAACTATATGTTGATTATACTCCGATTACATCTTTGACTGATTCAATAGCGCTGCACTTTATTGATATACTTTCCTTTTTTATCCATAGTAACAAACCATGAAAAATCCAAAACAAAAAGCCTTTTAAAAAAAGGAAGAAAACCACAAATATTAGGTCAAGTTATTATCTCTGAAAAGATATTACATTTCAATAACCAGTTTTGAATGAATAGATGTACACTTTCTTTACTTTCACCACCACAGCAATAGAGAACAGAGCTCCTAAGGTATTCTAAAAGTCATCATTTCCCAACAAGGTAAATGTTATCCAAAATAGCAGGAGGTCCATATAATGGGATGTTCATATAATATCCATCTAAAAGGCTAATAATATCCAACTGCCTGTAGAATGTACACTCTGAAACTACATGTTTATGAGGCTTAGCACCATGTACATCTGTCAGAAAAACAGCCTCAATGATTAATGTCTCAGAGGTACATACACTCACCAGACTCTTTATTAGGTACACCTTGCTAATACTGGGTTGGACCCCCTTTTGTCTTCAGAACTGCCTTAATTCATCGTAGCATAGATTCAACAAGGTTTTGGAAACACTCAGAGATTTTGGTCCACATTGACATGAATTACTGTTGCCTTTCTATCTTCTAGAACCAGACTGCCCATTCTCTTCTGACCTCTGACATCAACAAAGCATTTTTGTCCACACAACTACCACTCACTGGATATTTTCTCTTTTTCGGACCATTCTCTGTAACAACCTAGAGATGGTTGTGCGTGGAAATCCTAGTAGATCAGCAGTTTTTTAAATACTCAGACCAGCCCATCTGGCACCAACAACCATGCCAAGTTCAAAGTCACTTAAATCCCCTTTCTTCCTCATTCTGATGCTCAATTTGAACTTCAGCAAGTTGTATTCACCACATGCCTAAATGCATTGAGTTGCTGCCATGTGATTGGCTGATTAGAAAGTTGTCTTACCAAGCAATTGAACAGGTGTACCTAATAAAGTGGCTAGTGAGTGTAAGTATCCTTGTATATATTTTCCCAAGGGGTGTGTGCAAATGTCCAAACATACACAGCTGAGAGACAGTGATCAAATGATCAATAACTGAAGCCAGTTGTCAGTTGTCAAGATGAAATATAATACATTGCCAACACTCTCTCAAAATCTAGGATAATGGGGAGAATGGTGATGGTGTTTGGCTCTGGTTCTTTTTCATCTACCTTTATTTAGAATGTGGTACATGAAATAGGAAGTTGCCATTTTTGCTGATGACTCTGCAGGATAGTGGCAAACAAGAGAAAGGATCTCAATAAAATGCCAACATTGGCAGCTAAATGGCAATTTAAATTTAAAGTGGAATTGCAGCCTAAACCTAACTAGCATTACAAATGCCTCCCCTCCTAACACCTATGCAGATTACTTATGTAATAAATATTTGTATAATTATCTTTTTTCAGCCCACTCTGGTCCAGTCATGTGATCCATTTCCCCTGTGTCAGCCACTGGTGGCAACAGGGGAGAGGAGTGAGCACCAACAATATATGGTCCATAGGAGCCTGTGGAAGATGTCACTGCTCCAGGCTTTTCCAGCCATTGTCTACATGACTGTACTGGAGTGGGCTAAGAATAGGTAAGTATATACATCATCTTTTTTTACAGAGATTAGTTAGCGTAGATATAAGGTGGGTGGAGGGGACTCATGGGTATATTTATCAAACATCAACTGGGCAATTGGTTCAGTAAATATTCACCCAAAAGATTCCCTCAAAGATTTGATGGGTTTCGCCCATCAGTTTTGGCCAACATTCACTCTATTTATCATGCAGGCAGCCAATTGCATGGTCAAATGCTGCCAAATCGAATGTCAATCGAATGCTGAAAGACCAGTATGGGTTCCTCTCTTATTTCTGGTTGAGCCTTTAGGGAATGTTTGGGCAAATCTTATTAAATAATGGGATACACTTTTACCAACATGCTCTCCACAGTGTGCCTAAACTGTGTTTATACATAAATCTTGCACAAGGAGGATTAAATGTCTTTTTATGTAAAAAAAAAAGAAAGGAACGTGAAGCCACCCACTTTCAGATAATCAGATGACACATGGTCAGATAATTGGATGACTTATTGTTCGTTTTTTGTTACATGCTAGTTTCATGCTTGTTTCTTCAGATATTGTTGCATAAACCATCGTGATCGGCTGTTGAAAACTGTGTACCAACAATCAGATTATCGTATGATCCCTCTGAAAGTGATTTTTGTCATACAATTTTCTGATTGTGTGTAGGGGGCATAAAAGGGATTCTTCTCATGAATAGGGTTTCCGTGAAAGCACTGCAACCCAATGCTGATGAGTACAGAGCTCCTTTTCACCTCTACTGCCTAGAAGAAGTTGTCATCAAGGCGGGCTTATGTAACACCTATTGGATCCCCTCACCATCATTGAGTAAGTAGTTGGTTGCACCTCCTTGGTGAACTGGTGTGAAAAAAAGTACACCACAAAAAATATTCACATTAACAGTGTCCAACGATTTCTAAGGATATTCCCCAGCATCTGCTGGAAGGACAAGTGTTCATGGAAATTTTTCTCCCTCATTTATTAGAAAGAATTCGGTATTTCGATTGTCTCAGAATTCTAAAGCAAATAAAGCCAAACCTAATTTTTTTTATAGCATACAGCAGTGCTTTATAGATGTACTAGAGGTTTTAATAGAAAAGCAGCAGTGCTTTGTAAATGGGCCCTTATAAGTTAACAATGATTAATTTCACAGACTACTATAGTGAATTTCTGCATACCCAGCAATCCTCCAGATGTACTGTACGTTATGAAGGATTAGATACAAGGGCGGACTGACCATTTGGAAACTCGGGCACTGCCCGAGGGCCCGTGGTCAGTAGGAGGCCCCATGAGATGCCCCTGGTACCTTTTTCATAGGCTTTTTTGAGTTTGGGCAAGGACACAGGGGCCCCATGATCCCCTATTGCCCGGGGGCCCCATAAGTTGTCAGTCCGCCCCTGGTTAGATGAAACAAAGCTGAAGGAATTTAAGTTTAAAAATTAGATCATTTGTAGAGTACCGCTTTAAGTAGGTCCTCATATTACATAGATTTAGTAAATCTAAAGGAGATTGTACAAAACATATGCAGTCAGACTGTTGTGCATTGTAAACTTTAAAACCGTTGGATTAGTATAGCATCCAGTTGCCTAGCAATTTTACTGAGACGGGTTATCAATAGCAGCCAACTTAGTATAGCATTGTTTAATAATATAATTTATCATAGTTCTACTGATGTTTTAGCCTAGTACTCAATATAAACACAACATTTCAAAGCCACCAAAGTCAGAACATTATTGCCACTTAAATCCATCTCTTAATGCCAACAACATACCCCCTCTGTGAATGGCTTTTTCAGCAAGATAAAGCTTCAGGCCACATAGCTGGAAAAGTTCTGAAACAGTTCCAGCAACTAAACAGAAAATTCCGCCTAATACAGCAGGATCCTCAGGCAGAGAACAATCCAACCAAGCATCTGTGCAAGGTGGAACAAGCTACACAGAGCTGACATCAACTACTAGCTAATCTGAATCAACAAGGGGACGCACTGAAATTGCCATGAGCCAGCGTTTTTAGTGTTATGCTTCAGAACATCTTAAAGGAGAATGTTTGTCAGGACAAAACATTCCAGTGCTTGTATAATTTTATTTCAATGCCCATGTTTAGGAAGTAAATCCAATTAAAAAAGAGATATCCCTTTTCTGGGCATATGCTGGCAAGTCCATCCATTCACTGACTGCATATAAATCTCAGTAATAGATTTCAACACTCCCTCTTTTCCTCCCGCCCATGCAGCTGTAAATTCTTTTGCCTGGCTTTATTCTGATAATTCTGCACCTGCTGGAATCTCCATTTATCCCCCACTCCCTAGTGATCTCAATCTAGCTTCATGTCACTGAATGAAGGTGACAGAGAAGGTCCAAAGCACATATTTAGCAACAGACTTTCCTATCAATGCAAATTTTACAATAAAAGCAAGAGCCTGATAGGGAAGAAAGAAACTCTCTGGTTGTCTTACCAACATATAGAAAACCATATAGACATGAAATACAATAAACCACATAATATAAACTGCATGTAAAGTAATTCCAAATGTCAAATGAGGTCTCACTACATGGATGGTAAATTTTATCCCCCTTAATGACCCTGTTTTACTGGCTGTTACCTCCGATTGGCTATGCCCCTTATGGTGAGTGGATAGGAGAGTGTATAAATATGAGTAATTACCTCGATTGTACAGTTGCTCTGAACTTGAGAAATAACCTGTCGTAGTTCAAAGTGCTGTTATTGAAAACAGGAGATAATATGTTTGTACTACCACTTTCGTGAAATAAAGTAAAAGAGCTATTTTTCTAAAAAATAAAGAAAAAAAGAAAGACCTAAGAGTGAATGTGTAACATTTTATACAAAAAGCTGGTTGTGGTCAATTTGAAACCAGCACATAAAAACCCACTGATTAGTATACCCATGTGATGGCAAAAACATGGTTGTGCTCCATACAACATCCTCAAGCTTACAATGAAATTTTCCTCCTCGATATTAGATCAGATCCAGGGATGTGCAATTCATATTGCCCGACGCCTGGGAGATGTAGTTCCAGGCATTGAGCAGGTGACTTTTATTTACATTTAGCCCTGCTGCAGGTAAGTAGCAGGGTTTGCTTTTTTTTTTGTGGAGCAGACATCGGTGAAGCATGAACAGATCTTCATGCTACACCAGAGTTAGCAGGCTCTCCACTCATCCATGCTACTGTCTGGTGCAGATAGTCCCCTCTCCGCCAGCCTCTCACTAGCTCTGCGGCTCCCTCAGCCCATCCACTCTGCACGGCAGCCCCATTCAGTCACAGCCACTCCCACACTTCTTACTCTCCTCCTCCTTCTTGGACACGCTGACAAGCTGCCCTTCCCACACCTCAGCTCTTGCTCTCCTTTCCATTTGTATCCCTCCGTCTGCATACATTCTGCTGCAGAACACACACATGGTGGGTGGCCTCAAGACCCGGATCACCATACAGGACATATCAATGGCAACACACATCAAACTCTGTCCTGTTACTACTTATCTACGCCACCTGCCACATCCACACACAGCACTGTACTTTGTGATTGCTGAATGTATGGATAATCAGATGTGGCATGCCACTTCAGACCATCCCCACGCTCGGCATGGCACCTTGGACCATCCCCATGCTTGGTATGCCACCTCGGACCATCCCCAATGACCAGAATGCCACCCTTGACCATCCCCACGCTCAGCATGCCACATCGAACCATCCCCAAGCTCGGCATGCCACCTCGGACCATCACCATGCTCGGCATGCTACCTCGGACCATCCTCACGCTCAGGATGCCACCTTGGACCATCCCCACGCTCTGCACGCCACCTCGGACCATCCCCATGCTCCGCACGCCACCTCGGACCATCCCCACACTCCGCATGCCACCTCGGACCATCCACACGCTCCGCACGCCACCTCGGACCATCCACACGCTCCGCACGCCACCTCGGACCATTCTCACACTCCGCATGCCACCTAGGACCATTCTCACGCTCCGCATGCCACCTCGGACAATCCCCAGGCTCCGCATGCCACCTAGGATCATCCCCATGCTCCACATGCCATCTTGGACCATCCCCACGCTCCACATGCCACCTCGGACCATCCCCATGCTCTGCATGCCATCTCGGACCATTCCCATGCTCAGCATGCCACCTCTGACCATCCCTACACTTGGCATGCCACCTCTGACCATCCCCAAGCTCAGCATGCCACCTCTGACCATCCCACTCTGTAGGGATAGTCAGAGGTGGGATTGCTGAGTGAAGGGATGGGTCAGCCTTAATTAAATAGGGTTTTGGTTAAACTTTTTTTTTTTATCATGACAAGTAGATTGTCGTGAGGGACAAGTAAATTGGTACCTCAATTTAGGTCCTTTGACAAGTAGTTTTTAAAAAAATGTCCACATCCCTGAGACCAAACAATATTTTCTGCAAAAGTGTATATATATTACCACTCTATAAATGTAGTATATGAATAACCGTAGTTGTGTCATTTACTGATGAGAAAATTATCCACTTACTAGATCAAAGGGATCGATTCAGTGACTTTATGTTCCTTTTCTACACTAAAGATGTAAATCACTAAAGACCAAGGACATGTCAACATGAAATCTGTATACCATTACCAAAGTGACAATTACCTGGTCATATTGCAAGGCCCTTTGGGATAGGCTGGCATACTGAAGACTTAAGCGACTCTTGTCTTGTACAGCATCTTTTAATTCATCTTCCTACAAGAAACCAAACAGGAAAGCAGTGACTTTGTGGAACTTAACATAAAATGTAACTTTTATATTTAAAATGAATATGGAGAAACAGTAACATGAAAATAATAATGTATACACTCAGTAAATCCTAAAAATACCAAAGTCATTAAGTTCAACTTGTACCATTCTAACGCAATGCATTCTGGTCATTTTCAGCCATATTGGGATATGGTCTAAGTAAAACTGTCCGTTTTTTGATTTTTCCAATTTTCCTATGAATGTGGAGACTACTAACTAACTCACATCCACCTCACTTTGAGAGCATAGAAATCAGTCAATCAACAACATTAGTCCAGGTAACCTAAAAATCTTATTTACAACTAATTAAATTAATTCATTATATAATCAATACATAAAAAAACAATACTCCTAAGATTTTTTTTAGCTGGTCAGATTAAAGACAATAACCAGATAATTGGTGATTGAATTACTGCAATCAATAATTAAATCAACTATAATAAATATTTCATACGTTAAACTAATAACATACAGTATTTACTGAACCTATAATATTTACTGGACTAACAAATATGGTAGCTTTTGGCACAGGAAAGTTTGTCTTCAGCACAGAGCATAGAGGATGCAGTAGAAGGGAGTATGCAAACAAAGTGCTACTTCATGAAGGGCTACTATAAAGATTAGGGTTAGATGAATAGTGTGAGGTTTAGGGTTACAGGGAGGGAGGATTAATTAGGGTTAATAAGCATATCGTTAGTGTGAGGATTAGGGTTATAGGAAGACATTAGTGTAAGGTTTAGGATTGCAGGGAGGTTAGTGTGAGGTTTAAGGGTACAAGGAGTGTTCATGTATAGGGGTTTAGGGTTATAGGGAGGGTTACAGTGATGTTTAGGATTACAGGTAGGGTTGGTGTGAGGATTAGGGTTATAAGAGTGTTAGAATGAGGAGGGCCCAGGGTAGGGTATTGTTCTCTGCACCGAAAACTAACAGAACCCATTTCCTGGCACTGAAACAAATTTACTAAATAAATGAATTAAATCACCTGAGAATAATTTTGGAAACTATAAGTTCATGCATAAATAGTTATTACAGTTAAATACATTAAACTCATTAATCAAGAGAGAATAAATAAGCAAATGAACATATTAGCCAAATCACATTAACAAGCTAATTAATCCCAAATCCTATAAAATCCTATGCTACTGTAAATAATTAGAGCTTTGTCAACTAAAATACTAAACTTAATAACCTAAATTTACCTACCTAATAACCATCCTAATGGCAATCAAGGCTTTGCAAACAAAGTTTAAAAGACATCTGTATCTTTACATACAGCAAATGTGCCCTACCCACCTCCCTTGCCCTCCCCTTCCAATAGAATCCCCCCTTCTTACCGCAGCCCAGCCAACGTGCACCTTTTCCATTGGCTTCCAGTCCAATCAATGTATTGCCATACATGAGTGTACACTTAAGCTCGCCAGCTCATTGAGGAGGCCTAGAGTCACCAGTGCCTCCATATATAGCAGATTGCCTGCTGATCTGAGGTAAATAGAAGAGGACATCTATGTGATTGGTACCATTAAAATTCTATTTGGATCCTGGTTTCTGCTCTCTACCTGCTCTGACCTTTTGTCTGACTCTTCAACTATAACTTTTTGCTGCATGCCACAACCTGACCATGCATATAATTTGGTACTGTACATGATCCTGTCTGAATTGTCATCTATCACTGGCCAAGGAACCCCAAAGGCTTCACTCTATTAGTTGTCATGGAAAACAGTGGTTTGATGAAGATCAGGCACTTCTAGAGTATGCACCTTGGAGATGGCAACAGCTTTCCATCAGCTGCTAGTGATATAGAGGATCCATTTTAAACATGACTCTGGAGTTGATTTACTAAAACTGGTACAATGAGAACATGGTGAAGTTGTGCATGGTAGCCAATCAGCTTCTACTTTCAACTTGTTCATTTAAGCTTTGGCAAGAAAACCTGGAAGCTGATTGGTTTCTATGCAGAGTTGCGCCAGATTTTGTACTCTCCAGTTTTAGTAATTAAACCCCACTGTCTATTCTTTTTTCCACAGATGAAACTACAAAGAGGGAGAGGATTGTAGCATGTATTAAGAATGTGTAATAATTCTAACAAAAGTTTCTTTGTGGTCACTATGAATGGCATAGCATGAGGATCATGTGACTGGGAATGAAGCAGCCTGGTTCCTGATTAACGTTTCAGAACCCCAGTCTTGTATCAAAAGCAGCCTAGTTCCAAAAAAGAGCATTAGCATGACAGCATGTTGTTTCTGTAAAAAAGCTTTCAATTAATGTCCTTCTGCATAACGTCAATATGCATATTGTGGCTGCAAAACTGATCATTAAAAATTGCAACATAAAAATCCACAGTAACTGGATGATAGCTACATCATCTCAGTGCGGAAGTCAGTGGGTAACTCTCTGAGCCTGGCACAGCTGCAAAAGTTTTTTTCAGAGCAGATCCGCATCTGACAGGAATAAGGGTTGAAAAAATGTTGGCGAGTGATACTGCCACATAGCATATGAAAAATCTTATTATACTGTCTCAGTGATTGAAACAAGGAGACTTCTGATAGATACTACGTGTTGAGAGTGCTATGGGTATAGCTTGATCACTGCTTGCAAGGCTTACTGATTGCCAGGTATTCAGTTGACAGGATTTCTTTAGTAGCATGCAGAGAAAATTCTATGTGTTACTGAATTTGTTATTCAGGTGAAACGCATCATTCCACAACCAGCATGACTTGCCAAGTGGAGACTGGTTGTTGGCCAGCCTAGCTCATTAAATCACTGCTCTCTCTAGCGCTGCTGAGTGGACATCTGCCCAATTCCATTTGTAGTCAGCCTATCAATTTGCTACATGCAGAGCTGCAAATTGCTCTGTAAGAGCTGTGCATTCTCTGACCTCTTACCATCACAGGGAATACTATAGTAATGTGATGAAAACATTTAGCATGCCTATAACAAACGTTACATGCCTGTCTATAGAGACACTGTTCCTACAATGAAAACAAATGTATTCCTATACAAGCAAAATCACATTTATTCTGGTCACTCAAAGCAAAGTCCATTTTATTTAAAACAAGGTTTTCTATTTGTTTCTTTTCTTTATGCAATGCAGAAAAATTTAAATTTAAATTACACAAAGTATCTTGCGATATTTATCACCATAAACATATAAAGTATATTCTTTACCTGCCAATCTAAAATTTTTACTGTCATTACAAGTGTAATAGGATAATGCAAGAATCAGTCGGGTAGACAGTATTCACTCTTTTTCTCTTATGATGGTACAGCTCTTTACGTATTTATTGCAATTCATAATACATTATAACTTTGGTATTTGTCATAACATTACTGTATGTCTAAGGAATGCAGCTGTCTCAGTAAGCTTTCAGAGTCAGTGGAACAAATTCCCTAGAAACACCTAGGTGGAAAGTGTGTCTGACATTAAGAATGACTGAGCAATTTAAAGCTAAAAGGGAGTTTTAGGGAGAAGGAGAAGGAGAAAGAGGAGGAGAAGGCGGAGAAGGAGAAGGAGAAGAAGGAGAAGGAGAAGGAGAAGAAGGAGAAGGAGGAGAAGGAGGAGAAGGAGGAGAAGGAGAAGAAGGAGAAGGAGAAGAAGGAGAAGAAGGAGGAGAAGGAGAAGGCAGAGAAGGAGAAGAGAAAACAATACAGTTGCAGACCTGCATTACCTATATTACTGAAAGAAACTAAATAAGTGAAGGGACAAACGCCAGCCTTTTGTGCAAGGTGGTGAATATATTTTAGTAAACGATCGTCTGAGGGGTATTTCATTTCTCTATTGACTACATATGTCTTTATGCTTACTATGCACTGCCTTAAAATAATTAGCATATATTATGATAGACAGAGTAACTTTGAGAAGTGATTTCACAACAATTTGTTCAAACGTGGGCAATATGGATCCCAACTGTATTAGAAATATGTTAACAGGGAAAAGACTATGAGACAGCTTTCCACACATGCTATTTATGTGCAATATACTGTATAGTACATGTAAATACAAACAATCAACACTGGAAAACTGCATCTACAATGTGCACAGCATAATAAACTAAGGAAACTAATCATAAATCGTTTTTTACGCACCAAGTTTCAGTCATCCTGAATCTGATTCTTTGCTGTGATTTACTGTACTGCAGTATGGACATCATCACTGTCCAATGAACAGCATTCTATGTTAGTCTGCCTTTATTTTGTCTTAAAAACTTACTCTATTTGTAGATGGTGCTTTCTCTACTGTGTTCAGGATAACAATGTAGCTTTTGTACACAGTAGTACCCCAGCACTGTGACATTATTATGTTGGTGTTATTATGATCTAATTCAGTGGTCTCTAAACTGTGGTCCTTTGCTTGCCTTTATTCAGCCCTTGGAACACTATTCCTACCACTGACACTAATGATTTGGCACCACTCGTTCTACTGACACCAACAATGAGGCACAATGATGGCGCACCATTGCTTTCACTGACACCAATGATCAGGAACTATTCCTCCCACTGACAACAATTGGCCACCATTCTGTCCACTGACATTAACAATGGGGCACTATTCCTCTCACTGACACCACTAATAGGGTACTACTCCTACCTCTAACACCAACGCTGGGGAACTATTCTTCCCTCTGCTACTGACAATTACCACTATTCCTCCCACAATTACTAATGATGGGGCATTATTCTTCCTTCTACAGACCATAGGTGCAATGTAATTTTTATACTCTCACAGACTACAAAGCCTGAAACAGCATGCGTGGGTATTTTCTTCTCCTACTGGCCACAGTCCAGACCCCTTAAAGGGGTACTCCTCCTCCCGCCCCCTTTCTCCTTCAAATTTGGAACATATTTTTTTCGGGGGGGGGGGGGAGTGGGTACCTGGTTTTGACAGGTAACCGTTCCCCCACTTCTGACTGGATCGCTGCAGCAATCCAAGATGAATTTTAGCCAACCTCCTTCCCCCGCAGCCTTCTGGGACATGTCACATGCCAGAAAACCATGGCACCAGTCAGAGCATTCACAGCCAACTGCCCACAGTTAGTATGGTGGCGCCGGGGTCCAAAGCCTGCTGAAGAAAGCGACCGATTGAGGACAGAGCTGGATCTTCGGACAGCTGAGTGTCTGTTTTTTAGAAGTCAGCTGCTACAGTTTTTGTAGCTGCTGATTTTTAATTTTTCCCAAGGTGACTGAAATACCATTTTAAAATCTTAAGAACAGTAAGTTGGCTCTTTGTTTACAAAGTTTGGAGACCCCTGATCTAATTAAACAAAAAGGGAATCTAACAAACTGAAAACATATTTAATGTGTCTGCCCCGTACAATCTCATTTTCAGACACCAAGCAGATGAATGTATTACTTTACAAAGCAAATGACTCTGACATGCATGACAATAATACTGTAAGTTGCAAAATGCTGCAAGTACAGAAAAATACTTGTTGCAATGTCAGAAAACTAGTGAGCTCCAAACCACCTTTTGGGATGACAACACAGTGCCTTTTCTGCACAAAAGAAAACACCAATGTTGTAAAAAGTAAAAATAAAAAATAATGCTGCAACATGCACTAGAGAGGAAGAAGGAGGTTTGGGGTTTAATTTTCCCCAGACCTTCAGGAGTCAAACATTTGCTACAGGCAAAAGCTACTAGCAGAAATCTGTTTGTGGAAGTGCAGGAGTACTGATGTTTAGAACAACAACCATGCAGGGGTGTGAAATTTTGGGTTTACACATTATATTTACCCTATCTCTTTTCCTCAATATCCTCACTAAGGTGTTATATAGTGCTACGCTAGGTTGCTGAATCTTACTTAATAGTGTTTCCATGCTATTTAAACCTGTATTCTTTGTATGATCTTCATTAGACGTGCACCCAGAAATGTTTGCTTCATTTTGTTTTGAATGCATTTGTTTATTGAAGAATTTTGTTTCATCATATTCGTTTTGTTGAACTGATATGTTTTTGGAAATTGTTATGTATCTTCTGCATTCATTTTCTGTAGTTGTTGGTTCAGGTGGATTCGAAAAATGTTGTTGTTTTTTTTGGAAGATTGTTAAATATTAGTTTTCAGTTGCAATATTTCAGATGGTTTGTTATACATATATCAAAACTGTTCGATTGTTACAGATGCAATGGAATAAATATATAGCAAAATTCAGCGCTCCAGATTTTTCAAACCTAAGAATTGCATTAGACTGTGGAACTGAAGTGACTGACTGTGACAATTACAAATTCAATTTAAATCACAAATTTACTCGAATCCGAATTATGGAATTAATTTAATAACTGAATTAGTTTCTCGGTGGGCCTGAACTACTATCACATCATGTGACGTCATCTGAATGAAACAAATGCATTTGTTAATTTTGTTATAACTTTTTTTTGGACTCATTGACATTTGGAGATTCATATACATCCGAAAACAAGTTTTCGTCCGAAAATCAATTAATTACTAAACGAAATGTGAGATATCTAATCTTCATTGCATGCTTACATTGGTCCAGCTTGTACCAATGTAAGCATGCATGTCTTATGCCTGAGGGTACCTACAGTGATCACCACTATTTTCCAGGTACTGTATTGACTTCCATTTGAAGACTGACTACATGTGATTGCTTAACTCCTTGGTGCCAAGTGCATGCAAATATGAGGTCTCTCGGTGGCTTGGCCTTGGCACCAAGGGGCCACATATTTTTGTACTCAATGTAAATAAAAGATGTGCCAAGGGAGCATGCCCTGCACACTCCCGACACATTTACTGGTGCCTACTTGTGGTAGATAGCTTTCCGATTATATGACAGCCAATCACAGTGGTCAAATGACCTTAAACCCCAAACCACCTCCCAGCCCTTTAACGGGTTTGTGACTCTAAAGGTGGGATGGCGCCAAGGGGTTAATCGGCACTGCTGCCATTTACAGAACATCTCTTTTCAGGGAACACTTTGTATGCATTGAAAAAGGTGTCCCGTTAATGGCATAAGTCCTCAGTGAGTCACCACCTGTTCTCATTGTGCATCATTGTGTGACGGGAAGACACTTGGCACATGACACAGATCATAGTGGCTATGACTGTCGTAGCTCCAACTATTACAATGATTATCAGCTTCCCAAGCAGTCTCTCAGCTATGATACATGCATACTTACAATGGTCCAAGGTGAACCAATTTAAGTATGTAAAAAATATCATACCTGGAGTTTACCTTACTTTATACAGTTTTCTTAAGCAAATCATTTTTGTTAATCTATTGCAAAGTTTCTTACCCAGAGATCCTGCCAGTAACAGCAATTCCTGTTTCAATGTGACAACACCAAGCCACTGTTTCTAAGGTAGCATTAGTGTAGTCAGCCTGGCATGCAAGCTTCTCTAGTTTGTCATTTGGCTGTCTGATTGACTAGATAGACAACCAAATGGCAAAATAAAAGAGCACAGATATCAGGCTGATGACACTGCTGCTAATTAAGTGGTAGTGGCCTACTGTTGTCTGCACTGTTGCTTGCTTCCTCATGTAAGAAATTTACAACAAATCTAAGTAGTGGACTTATATCACATCTCAATATAAAACTTCCAGAGGTACCATCTCATTATCATACCATGTATAGGAACCAACTGTCCCATATGGGGTGGGAAAAATGTGGGATTGTTTTGCATCATTTATTTTAGTAGTATATTATGTAACACAGCATACAATTTTATAACAATTAAAAGCATATTTTATTATTAATTGAAAAGAAACATCAATGTTTGGATGTTTGGTGCCAACTCTTACAGCTTTTACACAGTGCTTAAAATCGTCATGTTTCCTGATCACAAATTGCTTCTTCGGGATATGCACTAAAGCAGGGCTTGTTCATCATGTCCAGTTTGAAATCACAATTATATCTGTGAATAATCATAAATATCACCCCCCACCCCCCTAATACATACATGAGTCTTCACTTGATCCAGCGCTGTTCAGCAGCTCGCTCCCCTAACATCCCGGTCGTACAGGCCTGCTACTGACTCCAGCTGCTGACAGTCAAATCCTGTTATGTGGGAGTAAGGGGCAGGGCCGAGCCGTGCTGTCTGTGTCTATGGAAATCTTTAGGAAGTGACTTAATATGGTAGCACACTGAGAAGGGGAGGAGCCTGGAGCGCTAACGGGGGACCCAAGAAGAGGAGGTTCAAGGCTGCTCTGTGCAATTCCATTGCACAGAGCAGATAAGTGTAAACCTGCTTGTTATTATTAAAAAAATGTAGTTTACAATCACTTTTAGGCATATCCTGTGTTTTATGATCATGAAACGTGTCAATTTTAAGCACTGTGTAAAAGCTACAAAATTTGAAACATTGATGTGCCTTTTAAAATAATAATACAATATGCTTTTAATGACAACACTGTATGTTCTGTAACATAATAGAATCCTCCTCCCAGGTGCATTTAAAGTCCTAAATTTTTTCCAACCACAAAAGGGTTGGTTAGCTGTTCCCCATGTAAGAAACTTTGCAGTAGATTAACAAAGTATTTAATGAAGACAACTGCATACAGTGAGGCATAATGCCAAACATTAAAAATAAATATATATATATATATATAGCCTATTCACGTGCATTGGTGCATTGCCAAGGGTTAAAATGAATGGCAATATGGCAGCATATTCATTTGAATGGGGTGCATAATGCATCAGAATGCGGCAAGTAAGATGCATGTACCTTTTCTGCCAGCTCACATCTGCAAAGCATGTTTGTTGGCAAGGTGCAGAATTCAGAATGTGCCCTATTGCAACACAATGGTGTGAATTGCCCTCAGGGTTTCTAAGAAATGTATAAAAAGGTGCATATATATATATATATATATATAGATATATATATATATAGATATTTACACACACATACTGTATACATGGTATATCATGACTTTGTGGTTACATATACTTTACTACACAACACAAATGAACAATTCCTTAAAAATCATACACTTGAACATCTATAAACAAATTGGATGACATTATTACATTATAATATTTTTACCAACATAAAAAAACCCAGCTGAAATGGCTTTGTACATTTCAATGCTGCACAAAGCATATAATATATAAATAAATAATATTTAAATTTAGCATTGGAGAATTATTGCTAGCTAAATCCCTGAAGTGAGCTGTGAGGATGTAGAACAGATAAAGAGGTCATTATCAAAGAGAACAGTTATATTGGGGGCAACTCAATAAGAATCCATAAAGTAATAGTAGAGAACACTGTATATCAAATAAAACACAGCATGCATGGGACACTGGTCTATCATACTCTGACATATAGAACCCATCTGTTCTTCCCTAAAGCTCCATGTGGCACCCCTTTTACCTCAGAATATATAAGCTGCATCCTTTCGAGCAGGCCAAGCAAAAGAGAATGAATGACTTGCAGTATGCTACCACCCTGGATTTCTTTCTAAGCAGAAGCATGCAAAGCTGGAAATGAAAGTACACAGTAGGAGGATGAGTTTTGCAACCTAATGTAATGTGACAATACTGTCTGGGTAACAAAAATCTGAGTTGCCTGGAGTAAGGCATCTGTTAGGATCTATCTGAATTATTCTGCCCAAACATATCTGGGTCATTTTTATTACGGCACCTTGTAATCACCTTAGCAAAGTACATTTCAAGGTTTCACCAATTAGCCTTCACTTGGGTAGTATAGCAGAAATGTCAAAGAATTATGTATAAAATTCCAAAGGGAATAAAATCAGATAGCCACCTCATTTTGTTGTGAAAGCCTTGATAATACAGTATATCCTGGCCAATTGTAAAATAATTCAAAACCCTTTCCTCACTGAAAGAAAAAAGGGTGGGTTATATTTCTTACTGCCAACATCCCTAACTGAAACAAATGTACTAAATCCCCTTTATTTACATACACAAAATACTGTATCAATGTTATTATGGCAGACACCTCTGCCGGACTGGGCCTCCTTGTTGGTCCTTTGGTGGTGCAGCTCATCTCGCCTTCCCCCTCACGGTTGGTGGTGGGGTGGTGCTAAATGGGCTGCTCTGCCTTTGCTCTCTGATGGAAAGTGTGGGCAACTTCTTGTGTGTGGGTGGTCTTCCAAGGAGTGTTGCCATCCTGCCCCTGGGGCTGGGCACTGTATCACCGGGGGGCTGCTTTCTGATGTGTAGTGCCACCCTCCTTTGGCAGCAGCAGGTGAGGGATGAGATTGATGAGGGTTCCACATCATTGGAGTAGGTGTCACCTATGACTTTATTGCACATACTCCCATACATATATTAGGTAAGACTGGGTTTCCTGATGGCTGACATTTGGATGGGAGCAGGTGTTTGCTTTGTTTATAAATGGTATGATGGATTATGTTTTCTATGCTTATACTTTTTTTATTTGAGATTGGCTCACTGGACACCATGTTCTTGGCAAGGGATTTATATTGGTCCCTACTTTACCATTACCTTTTCTTTTCCTTTTCTTTCCTTTTTTGCTGACGGGGTCACCCACACAACTTTTTTTGGAAACATGGTAATCACTTGCCTCATTTGAACATGTGTCCCTGATGACTCTAATGAGCACACTTGCATATATAGATAAGGTTGAGTTCACTCATGGCTGACACCAAGTTGGGAGTGGGTGGCTGTTCTGTTTTACAAATGGTATGAAGGTTTAATATTTTTCAATGTTTATTTTTTCATGTCTATATTACCTTTTTCTTTTCACCAACCTGAGAGGTTTTTATGAGTCTATACTATATTCTTTGTAGGGGATTTTACATTAGTGCTCTACAGGGGTGGACTGACAACTCATGGGGCCCCCAGGCAATAGGGGATCATGGGGCCCCTGTGTCATTGCCCAAGCTCAAAAAAGCCTATGAAAAAGGTACCAGGGGCATCTCATGGGGCCCCCTACTGACCCCGGGCCCTCGGGCAGTGCCTGAGTTTCCAAATGGTCAGTCCACCCCTGGTCCTCTACCATCACTTTTTCTTTTTCCATTGATGGGAACATTCACATTTAGAATTATGACAACCACTTGTTTGCTCCTTTTACAAAGGATGTTTGTCTAATTTTTTTCACCATGTATTTTTCATTGGTATTGTTTAATGGGATTTTGTTCCCTAATGGGTATATGGATCTTTATATCCCCTTTTTACCCAAGTACTTTCATGTTCCATACATGTGTTTGATGTGGATCCCAGTTAGCTCACCCTCTCTGTCATATGCCAGGTAGCCCCAGTGGATGTACATTGGCCCCTGGGATGTATCTTGATCTGGGTCCAGGGTGGGCAAGCAGTGTATTGGCAGCCCTACTCTTTTAACCATCTGTATTCAACTATTTATGTTTTTGTTGATCTATTATGTAAGTATAGCATGGACTAGCTAAAATGACAGCGTGTTGATACTATATTGGTACTATTTGCATAACACGATATACTTAATATTGTGATTGCTGCCTAGACACAGCATAACCCTGCTTTATCCACTGAAGGAGTTTTTCCAAAACGTGGTAGCTTTTGTCCTGCTGTCTCTACAAAAATTTAAGCCATGACAGGCATACTACAATTTTTCATATTATGGACACATGGGGCTTTAATAATTTTAGCCATGTTTATGTAATAACATTTATACAGTATTTTGTGTATGTAATGTATTTATATACTCTGTGGTTCTTTTGTAATAAACGTGGCATACTAGCCTTTTATTGAAATACACACAATTGTCATATCTGCCTTAAAAGTCCCATAAAGGGAGTTATGTACTATTCTTTCCTTACTGATTTCCATATTTCAGGAAATCATTTGACCAACATTTTTTTTTCTGGACGAATCTATGCAGTAACCTACTAATCAGATACCATACAGTGAACTCAAAGTGAAGTGGGCTCACCTTACCAGCAAACCTGGCTTTGCCTTAAATGATTAGGTGGAATGTTGTAATTAAACTTTAGCTTTATAAAAAAAGGTTGGGTTTTTAAGAAGCACAGAAATGATTGGGGAAGAAGCAATTATGTTTCACATGCAAACTGAACACACATTAAAAACCTACACTGCATCTAAGCACCACAAACCAAAATCCTATTTAATTGATTTTTTATATTTACAAGTAAACTCATTCATCCATTCTTGTCTCCATGCTTTATTTTGCTAATAAATCACTTTGAAAAACACCTTCTAGCATTCCTGGCCGTGGCCATCTTACAGTATGTAAGGGCAGATGATTCATGTAGCATTTACTTTCTGGAATTAATCTGCCCCTAGCTCAGGCAGGAGGGTGTGCTTAGCTGAGAAAACCTTTTCTCTCCTCCTGAAGACTCCTGGGATGTATGACATCATTTTCTTAGCTCTGGAAACCAGAAAGTGACTGAAGAAATGTAAAAGAAGTTTAAAACAAATATGAAAAACTTTCCTATATATTTACTAATGCTAGCAGCATAAGAATTAAAAATAGTCAATGTTGATTGAGAGAGAAGTTTCAGTTTAAGACCATGTAAATTAAAGTGGCTGTAAAGACTATAACTTATTTTAACCTTGCATTCTCTGCAGTAAAGTTTTACTTAACCCAGGACCCTGCATTCACTATATCTGGTCTCACACAGTACACATAATATGGAAATGCAATTATTTTAGTAATTATAAACTGCTTTTCTCACCAGCACTATGTAGCAGCCTTGTGACTATCAGTGTCTGGCTGAGCACTGGTTAAAGCTTGTAGGAGGAGTTTTCATTCTTTTTCAACTGTCCTATGAGGCTGCATGATCCCTGACCCTCTGTCTGGACAGTGCCTGTACCGATCACATCACCCTCCTCCCCCCAAAAAAAAAAATCTCCCTAGCAATACACACCAAACTGAACATGTGAAGAGTGTCTCCTAGGGCTCCGTACTATCAGCAGATGGACTGGGGACAGTAAAAGAAAGGGAGGATCAGAGAAGACAGGATCAAATAGCCTTTTTACAGTGTGGAAGATTAATCCCTTAGGTTTCACATTGAGTAAAACAAGCATGCTTTACTGCATACACAGACTGATTTTACTGTTGTGGGTTTAGTAACACTTTAAGGTAAAAAACCTTAAAGATGCAGCTCCATCCACCTGATCCCCCCTAAATACTTACCTGAGCCAGACCTCGATGCAGTGTGGTGCCTGAGAGCAATGGCACTGCTTTCTCTCTCCCTCCTCACTGGACACACTGAGTGCAGTAGGAGCCGCTGGTCAATCCACTCCAAGGGCAATCCAATGACATGGGGGGGAGGTTGAGCCGCATTGTGTGCGTCATTAGACGCACAAAGTGAGGGTCAGATGGAGCCTGCACAAGTGCCCCCCTAGCAGGTGGCTTGCTAAGAGGTTACTCAGAATGTAGGAGGAGCCAGGAGCACCAGCGGGGACCCCAAAAGAGGAGCAGGAGTGCTCTGTGCAAAACCATGCCATGGAGCAGGTAAGTATACCATGTTTGTTGTTTTAAAAAAATACAATCAATTTAAAGTTATTCCTTTATAGACAACAAAGCAACTACTGAGAAATACAGTCCAAGCTATTACTAGCTTACTTCTCAAATGCTAGCTTTCTGGCAATTATCCTTATTATTATCCAGGTTATTGGCACAGATGTGTGTTGATCAGGAAAGTTGGCCAAAGGTCAGAAGTCCTTATCCACATAAGTGTCTCAAAGAATTAAAGCGATTCAGTCACCATGACAAGCAGGCAACTAGTATTTTCAGATGGAGAGGTCATCTGTAGTGCCTTATGAAAGAATTACTTTAAATGTAATTTCCCTATTACCGGATTGAGTTTTTGAAGCAAGTACAGGTTACTGGACCTGCTAAACCTATACTACATAATTCCTCAGATCTCCTAGGACGAATCTCTGTAGCAATATATTTAGTAACAAACGGGTATTTTTTTCTATAGCACATTTATAAACAGTGTTTCCACAAAGTATGTAATAAAGTCACTCAGTACATACTCTCATGCGAGCAGGCGTTTTAGATCAATTTTTGCATTTAAATGAAATTGTCAATGTGTTGTGCACTTGGATGCAATTTCGGCAAAACACGTTGATGCTTCATAAATGGAACTGTATGCTATAAATGTTAAATGCTAGCAAGGCATTTCAGCACCAATTTCATGAGAACAGCTCCCTCATTACTACACTCACACATGAATAGCTAGATGCATTTGTAGCACATTTAAATGATTTCCTGCTAGGCATTTATGTAACTAACTGTATCCTGATATTACCTGGATGCCAAGGACATTATTTTCTTATGTATCTGCTGCGTATTTACTGTTCTTTAATAAGGTAGCACACAGACCAAATGATGAGCAAACTAAGCAATGGCAACCAATCCGATTTTACTTTTATTCACTTAGAACAGTTGCAAAAAGCAAAATACTTCTGTTAATTTGCTATGGGTTATTTCATTTTGCACACTGTCGTATTAGATCTCCGCTCTATGCATATATTCATAGAAACATACCATGCACATTGTCTCTATTACAAAGCAGTCCACACCTTACCAATCATCCATTGCCGCCTCCTAAATGCCTCTCCTGTCCATGTCTCTGTGTAGCGATCCTGCACAAGGGTAGTCCCACAATTGTGCTTCATAGATACAATTTTTTGAGCATCGCCGTTAAACGAAAAAGATCCTCACACATGCTGCATTTCCTACTATGTAGAATATTTTACTTGTTGGCATGAAACTAGGTCAGCCGATGCTCTGAGAGAATTTTTTTTTTTTTTGCCAGGCTGGGAAAAACCGTGTAAAATGCCCAGAGAGACAATATCTGTTCAAATCCTTGTGACAGCAAGGTTTTATTTAGAACCATTTGAATTTTAAATAAGCCCTGTCTACTATTAGATCCTAACACTGCTATTTCTGTAAAAACAAAAACACCTCCTTACAGGAGAGAACAGAGACTTCCTATGTGTTTGGAAATATAAATAGAAAAAGAAGCCTGTCATATTGTAGCAGAAATCAATTCTGGCATAAGGTCTTGCACTGCAAAGGAATAGGCTTGCAATGCCCCTTATTCATCCTATGCTTATCTGTTCTCTGCTGTTTACTTGCCTGGCGGCTTAAAAGTTTAAAGTAAAGGTCCTCCTGGAGAAGTCTGCAGTTCACTGATTATAAGGATGCATCATGTTAGTCAAGAAGTAGTTATGCCAGTTATGCCCTCAGTATCACATGTTAATTCACATATGTCGTCAGTAGCACTTCCTTCATTTTCCATTCAGGTTTTCTATACATACCATGACTATTTATTCTACCTTTCACAAAATTATTCCTTACCTATAATATGTAGCTGCACAGACATCTCATTTTAATTCTGAAATTCCCAAATTAAAAAAAAAATGCTTAACATATTTTTCTAAACCCATAAAACTCTGCTGATAACATTTTCAGCTTTTTTTTAGATATGTATCAAAAAAAGTGATCAACTTGATGTATATAATATTTGTCAATATGTGATTTACACTAAGAGGCATAGACAGGCAGTACAGTGGCTATGTGGTTAGTACTTAACTTAGCACTAGGGTTATTGGATTGAATCCCAACAGTGGCACTACCTGCATGTAGTTTGCATGTTCTGCTAGGGTTTCCTTCCATACTCCAAGTACATGCTGGTACGTTAATTGTCTCCTGTTTAAATTGGTCCTATTATGTATGAATGTAATACAGGGACTTTCAATTGTAAGCTCCTTAAGGGCAATATATATATATATATATATATATATATATATATATATATATATATATATATATATATACACATACAGTCAGGTCCATAAATATTGGGACATCGACACAATTCTAACATTTGTGGCTCTATACACCACCACCATGGATTTGAAATGAAATGAACAAGATGTGCTTTAACTGAAGACTGTCAGCTTTAATTTGAGGGTATTTACATCCAAATCAGGTGAACGGTGTAGGAATTACAACAGTTTGCATATGTGCATCCCACTTGTTAAGGGACCAAAAGTAATGGGACAGAATACTAATCATAAATCAAACTTTTACTTTTTAATACTTGGTTGCAAATCCTTTGCAATCAATTACAGCCTGAAGTCTGGAACGCATAGACATCACCAGACGCTGGGTTTCATCCCTGATGATGCTCTGCCAGGCCTCTACTACAACTGTCTTCAGTTCCTGCTTGTTCTTGGGGCATTTTCCCTTCAGTTTTGTCTTCAGCAAGTGAAAAGCATGCTCAATCGGATTCAGGTCAGGTGATTGACTTGGCCATTGCATAACATTCCACTTCTTTCCCTTAAAAAACTCTTTGGTTGCTTTTGCAGTATGCTTTGGGTCATTGTCCATCTGCACTGTGTAGCGCCGACATTGAGTTCTGAAGCATTTGGCTGAATATGAGCAGATAATATTGCCCGAAACACTTCAGAATTCATCCTGCTGCTTTTGTCAGCAGTCACATCATCAATAAATACAAGAGAACCAGTTCCATTGGCAGCCATACATGCCCACGCCATGACACTACCACCACCATGCTTCACTGATGAGGTGGTATGCTTAGGATCATGATTAATGTACACTGAGCCACGCATGCACAGCTGAGGTTTATGGCACCACTCTGTGCCGTGATGATATGACTCTTGTATGCATGCGCAGGAGTGATGTCCTTGTAGCCCAGCCAATCAAATGGCCGAAGAGCCCAAACCCATAAGGAAGACTGGGAGAGGATGGAAGTGCCTTTGACAGCTAAGAGTGCAGTGCTGGATGGATCGCTTGGCAGGTAAGTCTGCCATAATATGAAAATAAGCAGCACATATGAGAAAATTATGGCATATAACTTCTTGGGGGGCATTTCATTTATTTTTTTAAGGGGCTTAATTCTGCTTTAAACTTCCCACTGATGAGGTGCAAAAATGTGACCCCTCAACGTGTGAGCTTTAATGCTGAGAGGCCGCATATATGCATCAATTGGTAAACAATTCACTGTGCTGAGAGAGTGCTCCATGCAGGCTCCAAGCACAACAACTGACATGTAACAGAAAGCTCCTGATGCATACTTGTGATTGGGACTAGGTTCAATTGTTGATTACTTTTTGATTATAAGAATAAAAATTACTAATCTTTTAAAGATATTGTATGAGGGGAATTTACTAAGACTGGAGCAGCCAGAATCTGGAGAAGCTATGCTATCTACCACCAGAAGAAAAAAAGTTTAATTTCCCCAGGGGTTCATATGCACATAACACTTGTCACCAATAAAATCCAAGCTGTGGCAGTTAAATAAAATAAATCTCTTTTCTGTCATTGCTGGCTGTAGCTCTACTCCCCAGAAGCCTGAAAATATCGGCACCTGTCTCCTCATCTGTCCTGTTATATACACACACACACACACACACACACACACACACACACACACACACAGAGTCCAGGCTTGCAGCCTGCTACTTAGTAATGTGGAGAAATTGGAAACTTTAAGCTTGTGTTTTGAATGACTGCAGCTCAAGAAAAGCACTTTCATACACATAAACACAGGGTGACAACATCACACTGGCTACTACACTAGTTCAAGACAGGCTAATGTAGTGCCAGGCTTGTGCTGTTGTCAGCTTGTGTTTTTATGAATAAATGCAATAATTCATAACACAAGTTGACAGTTTCCACTCTCTGTGCATTGAATAGCAGGCTGTGGCTCTGGACTTTAGTGTAAAGTGGAGCGATGAGGAGACTGTACTGCACAGTAGAGGGATGTTCTGTCTGGAAGATAGGAGGGTGGGCGGGGTCTGCTCATGCCCCCTCCTCCTGAGTTGTCACTCAGAACTCCATCTCTGATCTGTGTTGTCAGGTAGCTACAAGGGTAGCCGGGCTAGCTATTGGACAACAAATTCAGCAACCTATGCAGATTTGGATAGGGACAAGTGATGTGTGCACAGAAAACCCTGGGGAGGCGTGGTTACCAAGTTGTTGTTTCTTCTAGTGACATATCTTCTTTAACTGAGCAAGCTGAAGTTAGAAGCTGACTGGTTGCTATGCACAGCTGCTGCAGATTCTGTCTGCTCTAGTTTTAGTAAATACCACCCTCCATGTATTTTAATCCCTTAGGACATGGGTGTCAAACTGGTGGCCCTCCAGCTGTTGCCAAAGTACAAGTCCCATGAGGCATTACAAGTATGACTCCCAAAGGCAGATGGGATTTGTAGTTTTGCAACAGCTGGAGAGCTGCCAGTTTGACACCCCTGCCTTAGGATGTACCCTCGAGTTGAAGTGGCAGTACCAACATTTTCAGTCAGCATTGGGCTTTCTTGTAAAAGTGATCCGAGCAGGGCATGGAAGTTCATCTTTAACTTAGTGAAGTACGTGAAGTTGTGCTGACTTCAATCATGTGCGAGCATGAAACCTGTTTTTTGGGGGGTTTTTATTTTCCTTGTTTGGGTATTCTGTCAAAATAAATTTTCATTTAGCATCACATCATGTACTAAGAGTTACAAAGTATTCTCTATTCGTAAAAACATGAGAAAGAGGTGCACTTTTTTGTATATATCTGTGTGTACCAGGGTGGGGGGGGGGGTTAAAACATTTGGTGTTTTTTTGTTTATATTAATAAACTTTCTTTTTTATTTTTTACTAAGTTTCTTGCTATCAGGGGGCTGACAAACCCTAATGTCACTTCTGAACACCTTTAAAGCTGAATGAATACAGATCATGCTTGCTTACCTTTTTCCCCGCCTACAGAGGTCAAGGTATCACAGATTTGAACCTGGAAATGATCAGAGTCCAGTTTTATTTTAGCTAGGGGAAGTCACAGAACTCTGCTATCCCTGCTGACAACCACTATAAATGGGGCACCCAAGTGGACCTTGTAAGCCTGGGATACATGGTAGATGGGAGGTTAGACAGTGGTGCAGGTCATAAAAACTAATGTAAACATGATTGACTCATTCTGATTCCTTTTAGTTTAAAAAAAAAAAGCTTTACATTTTAGCAGGGACACATACCGATACTTTTTCAAACAATAGTAAGCACTTTGCCTGACAGATAAAACTATCAAACTCTCATTAAGTACTAAGAGTCCACGATTGAATCAGCAGTGTAAAATTTGATTTGCAGCAGAGAAAGAATTGGCCAAATGTACTAGAAAAAGAGTAAAGGCAGAAGTTTACTACTATAAATAAGGAACCACAGTTGACAAATAGGCTAGGCCTAAATTTGCCAAAAATAAAGAGCACAGGTTTTACTACAAGAATTACAATATTGCAAAGGATGCAGCAGTGTAAAATTGGTCAGCAGTAGAACAGTTTTAATTAGGGGTAATAGGTCTGACATGTGTATGCCTAACTTTTATTTTATCTATGGGAATAAGGTGGTGCAGTGAATGTGATGAGGTAGTTTAGGTGCACACTGTTCTTGTGCTTAGTGTTTTTTTAAACAATGTACTGCAAACAAAATACTGCTCCAACAATAGATAGTAATAAGTGAATACTGTGCTTTGAGCTGCCAAACTTAAAAAGGGCCATTTGAACATACAAAAGGCCCTATCAACATATATAAAAAACAATATACTGCCCACCCCCCAGAAAAAAAAAAAATTAAACCCACAAAACTAAAGCCCAATTATTTTCCTGTCTTGCAGCAAAATAAAAATGCTATGGGTACATCAGCTAAAAGTGACCACAGACCTCGAATCAACAATGAAATAAAACTGAAAGACAAAAATGCATTCAATAATAGAAACAAAAAAGTCAGAAAATGGGTTGGAGCTAATAATCAAATTAAAATACAACATACAGTTTCCTAATTGACTCTGTTTTCTCCCTTAGCTTTCCCTAGAGCAGCTGCTAGTAGAAGCTGTGGCTGTTCTGTTCCTCCCCCCACCCTGTATAGTGAGGGGGTTGGCTTACCCAAAAGCCCCCAAAAGACACAGGGTTTACACATGCAGGACTACAGAGCATATATTTTGAGTGGAGAAAACTGCTCTGGCAGCTTTCTCTGTATTTTGCCATTTCCAGATAGGGCTCTGTAGTTTGGAGATTACAAAGAGTCTTGAGCAGGACAAAATCTCCAACCCAGTGTTGTGGACAACCAGTAGGGTGTGTGCCCAGGTGCACACAGTCCTTATAACAATGAGCTGATGAGGGCAGGAGATGAAGTAAGTGCAGTTGCTGCCCTTTGGATGCAAAGCCCTTTCAGGAGACTCAGTTGTCTCTATCGGAGACTGTATCCCTGGTGAAGTAGCCCTAAGGACGAGGAAGATCGGGACAGTTATATTGGCCTGGGAGGCTGGGAAAGCTGAGGTGGCTAGCAAGTCCAAGGGGGCTGACTAAAGTCCAGAAGTCTCATAGAGAGTTAGAAAACCCTGGAGGGACTAAAAAAACCTGCTGAAGCCTGGAGTAGATCTGTGCAGCAAGGAACTGAAAGTCGAGGCAGAGCGAGTCTGAGAGCCAGGTGACTTGGTATTTTTCATTTGTATTTTTTCTGGATAAGAACCCGTGTGGGAAACCTTATGTTTGCCTTCTGACATTTTTAGCAAACGTGGGCTACCACACTCTAAAACTGAAGTTCCTGTCTGCTGTGAACTCACTATACAAATGCATCTACTGTGAGAGCTAACTACCCCCATATCACAATATGCATATAAGAATAAACTAAATAAGTTCCACCAGTTAATATATGCATGTACTGTATGAATGAATATTTGGAAATCCAGTAATTCATTGAACTGTGTCTCTTTCTTCCACCAAGTAAATTAGAGGTGCTGAGCAGATGTCACCACCTCAATTCAAGTGCCACCACACATAAACCAATATGCACTCAGCAGACAGTGAGCTGCAAATAGCAGCAGCAAAGATGTTTAATGAGGTCTTATTGTCTCCCTTTCCAGTCTTCAGCTCCTGTCCCTTTCTAGCACCCTTAGGCTTTCATACTCCTCTCAACCAGGGGGGATCAGCCAGCCAAAAAATACTGTATGGGAAAATGCTCACCACACAGAGCCTCAAAGATCAATCGTAGTGTAGTATTTATTATAACTAACAAGCAATAAGCCATGTGAAGCAGAAAATGTATAAAAATGATAGCATATCCAGCTGGTTAAAACAAAAAAATGTGCCTGAACTCACAAGTATGGCCACTGCTCTGGACCAAAAGTGGCGGTGTGATGTCAGCATGTAAGCTCGACCCAATGAGTTTCGTGCAAAGTCACATCTTCAGGGGTCTCTCATGATTGAAATTGGTACTGTATGGTCAGGTCAGCACAGAACAACATATAGTATTATGAATAACTGCATATATTTATAGCCACCAATCACATTTAAAGTTGCTGCTCTCAGATAACTTTTAAAAGATGAGTTTCTATGGCAACTGCACTTTGCATATTGTAGTTAATCTTTGCACTGCCTTGTAAATAGCCCCATTTTAGTATATTATGAATGCTGCTGCTAGACTCATACATCTTACCAACCGATCAGCGACTGCTGCCCCTCTCTGCCAATCCCTCCACTGGCTTCCACTAACCCAACATATAAAATTCAAAATACTAACCACAGCTTACAAAGCCATCCACAACACTGCCCCTAGCTACATCACCGACCTCATCCGCAGATACCGCCCAAATCGCCCACTCTGCTCCTCCCATGATATCCTCCTCTCTAGCTCCCTCATCACCTCCTCCCACGCTCGCCTCCAGGACTTCTCCAGAGCCTCTCCCATCCTCTGGAACTCCCTACCACAGCATGTCCGGTCAGCCCCCACCCTGTCTGCCTATAGGCGATCTTTGAAAACTCACTTCTTCAGGGAAGCCTACCCCACCTCCACCTAAGAACTGTACTTGAATCACTTCCGCCAGATCATCCCCCGCAGCTATCACCTTTTGTATCACCTCCCCCTTCCTTAGATTGTAAGCTCCATGAGCAAGGCCCTCACATTCCTTCTGTACTGAAATGTATTGTAATTGTACTGACTCTCTTATATTGTAAAGCGCTGCACAAACTGTTGGCGCTAGATAAATCCTGTATAATAATAATAATATATTTTGTGGGAGGTTACTGGAGTAACAGATGTGCATTATTTAACAGAGAGTTAAACAATGCATATCAGACCTTCCATCGCGAAGCTTACAAACCTTAATTCCATCTTTATTTAAACATGACATCACTGCTACACAAGTCACTCTGAAATTCAAATTTGAAGTCCTATCATGGCAGCACCCCCACCCCCACCATCTCCAACAAAGAACAACCCTAAAATCCTCTAGTTAATCTCCTTAATAAAATAAATAAGCTAAACACCCCAAATACTTATCTGAGTCTGTGGTTACAGGTCACAAGTCCTCTTGCTTCCTTACTGCAGAGTAGTGATGTTGGTATTTCCCATTAGTTCTATTTGCAGGGATCTCACATTGTCCAGAATACTCCATTGGCAGCATAGTGACATCATGATAAGGGGTACTGACAAGATGGAAGGATAGTGGACCTGGATTGCAGCTGTAGATCACTAGTCTTTACACTTGGAAAAGGTGTTGTTGGAAGGTCACGTGATGACAGATCCAGGTCAGTAAAAAGGTAAACATTTGGGAACAGGGTGGATGGGTGGGATGGTGAGGTTGCAATTCTGTCCAGATATGGGTTTTTTTTTTAAAATAAAAATTAGATTTCCTTATAAATCTGCATGACTATGAAACCTGTCACAGACAAGGTCAGTGCTAGACTATTTTGCACCCTAGTCAAGACCAGTTTTTGCATCCCCCCCCCCAAAAAAAATAAAGCTTCACTTGTAGTTCTACTTCACTCTTAGCACACATCCTCTTTCCCCTCAAATTTTCCACCCTTGCACAAATATTCTCCCCCCAGTCCCCCCTCTTAGCATAAACCCCCCCAATCCTGCCTCCTAGCACAAATCCCCCTAAAATCCTTCTTCAAGCACAACCCCCCCAAATGACCTTTCACAACACAAATCCCCCACCCCAAAGCCCCCTCCTAGCAAAAATTCCCCACTCCGAGCACACCCTCTCCCAATCACCCCTCCTAGCACAATTTCCCCCATCCCCCTTTTAACACAAATCCCCCTCTCTTCGCACAAATCCCCCCAATCCCCTCTCCTAGTACAAATCCCCCCCCAGCACAACCCCCCAATCCCCCTTCTAGCACAAATTCCTACCCCAGTCATCCCTCCTAGCACAACCCCCAATCCCCCTCCTAGTAAAAATCCCCTCTCCTATTAAAAATTTCACCCCAATTCCCTCCCCTAACACAAATCCCCCCATCCCCTCTCCGAACACATTTTGCCAAATTGCCTCTCCTAGCACAAATTACTCCTTACTAGTAAAAATCCCCCTAATCCCCTCTCCTAGTACAAATCCCCCCTCCCAGCACCAATCTTCTTCCTTCAATCCCACCACCTAGGACAAATTCCCCCAAATCCTTCCTCTAGCTAAAACCCCTTCAAATTACCCTTCCCAGCTTACAATCTCCAACCTTACCCAAATTCCCCCCTTTTAGCACATATCTCCTCATTCCTTCTCCTAGCACAAATCCCCCCCCCCCAATCATCCCCATTACCCTTCCCAGCACAAATAGCTCCCTCCTGCACAAACCTCTACCCTCTGCACAAATGACTATTACCTCTCCCCCCTCCTTTCAATGTGTACAGTTCTCCCAGCCTGTAAGCTCCCCCTTCCTCCAAATTTACCAGGTATAGGTGCAGGTTATGTGGTGCTCTCACTCCTGTCAGTGGAGCAATTCTCCATACAGCAGATGACACAGGATTGCTCTTGAATCGGGCTGTACCCTATCTCCTCCAATGACCACTCATCTCTCAGCAGCAGGGAACCAGGGAATGAATCAAACACTGAATATGCCGATGTAAGAGCGATCCTGTGTCATCTGCTATATGAAGGATCGCTCCACTGACAAGAGAGGAGAGCACAGCCCGTGCCACCCGGCTGTCTCCTGTCATTTCTCCTATGCAGGCCTCAGCTCTCCAGGCTGCTCTCCCCTTGCCCCAGCCATGAGTGCAGGGATGAGGGAAGATACTCAGCAGCCAGGCACAGTGTCCCTGGAAAGACAGGCCTGGGGGGGCCTAACTGAAATCTGGAGGCCGTAGCCCACCGTAGTACTACCCTGGACGCTGCCATGGCCTAGGTGGCAATGCGCCCTAGGTGGCTGCCTAGTTCGCCTGGTGGTAGCATCAGCCCTGGTCACAGATTCAATTTTTTGGGATGTGTATACAGAATTCATGTGCCTGCTTTCCTTAGAGCTCTTTCATGGGCCTGAGATCAAATATACAGACATGCTTTCTAATGGGAGGTTCACCTTTGGCAAGGTAATTTTAAACTTTTAAACTTTTCTTGCACATGCCAAGAAATGCAGAATTATTCTCATCACAAAACTGTGTCTGATGTGAAGGCAGACGCTCCCACTTGAAAATCAGTTTTAGAAAGTGCTGAGAAGACCAACATCAGCATCTGCAGAACAAAGGAATGCAAGAAATTATGAGAATTTAAAAATTATTTTCATGAATATAGTATAGCTAGAGGGGATATTTATTTTCCCCTAAAGAAATCTATGTTTCACTGCAAGATTTAAAAAATCTTTAACAGTTTCCTTCAGAAAATTATATATTGCAGTCTGTCTTATCATCAAGCAGTAACCATGATGTGTGTGTGAATCACGTTAGCTGTGCATCATTAACGTTGATGTTATTTCAGTTCCCAGAATAATGACTTGCCATCAGGTTTGAAATTTAGCATCTGTGAAAATACAGTTGTTAATTGAGAGAATACAGTTAAATCAGGTCTGCTTGTTGTTACAGCTTGGCAACAATTTCACAATGTACGATGGGTCTGTTCAGTATCATTATTCTACAGTCAATAACATTTGATAGCAAGCTATTTCATCTTTGAATTATTATTCTATCTATCTATCTATCTATCTATCTATCTATCTATCTATCTATCTATCTATCTCCTCATGTTCCCTATTGGATTTTTTAACCACACAAAATTGCACAGTTTGGAGCATAAAAACCAGGAATCCATTTGTTGCCACAAGAGGAGTGAGATTCCATGGCTTGAGAGGAAATTTGCACATTGGCAGCTGAATGTATCATGTGACTCCCCACACCCAATTTAACCAACTGTACAAAAAAGTGGTAACCACCCAAACCTGTAAGCAGCCTGTGCAGTAAGGTGCCCATGGATGGTTGCCACTTTTTTGTACAGTTGATTGAATTGGGTGTTTGGACGCACTGGATGCCTTCAGCTGTCATTGTGCTCTTGCTGGCCATCACGGGCATCCCTGTGCCTTTAAGGAAGGGTGGGCTCCCTCCAGGCACACCTGCCCTTAATCTGTACACTGCTATATGTGCTCCAACTTGGGATAGTCTGAAAATGATAGAGTAATGCAGGACATACATGGGTCAAATTCCAAACAAATTTTCTTTAGAAAATCAGACATTTTTTCCTTTTTGTAACTTGATGGCACCGCCATTGATTTGGAAATTCAACCAACCAAGCCTTCAATTTCACCTTCTATTGCTACAGAAAAGAATTTTCATGGCCAAGAATTTTCTTTTCTTTCCAGGTCCCAGCTCATGCTCATTTTTTAGATTTCTCACATGATTCTCCCATTATTAATTCAACATTTGTTAGTTTTTCAAAACATTTCCAACATGCCCGATCACTCAGATTCGATGGTCACATGAAAATCGGCTTTTTCTATGACCCACTAATGGTATGAAATTTGAATGAAAATTCTTAGAAAAAAATTTTGAAAGAAAATTATTTTGGAATTTGACCCATGTATGGCTGGCTTTAGGATTACAGTATACAGAGGAGCCTTGACGTGGGCCCTGGGGCTTACACATATATTTGCAAATATGTATAAACAAAACTCTCTGCTTTTAACCACTTAAGAGCTGCCCCACAGCATACAGTATGAACTGCTACAGGGTGGCTCCGTCGTGCAAAATCATGTAAATATACGTGATTTTGCATTTCGGGTAGGGGGGGCGAGCACAACGCACTATTCACGCCACTATTGGCTGCTGTGGATGTCAATCATTGGGTCCCAGCCAGCGATTCCTGGCCGGGACTTGGTGATCGTCGGCAGGGCTGAGAGGTGAGAGATCTGTGTGTAAACAGCACAGGTCTCTCTCCTGTCAGCATGGACATGCTGCTTTCTATCTCTCTGCACAGCATGTCTCCCAAGTAAAACACACACAGTACACATAGTAAAACACACACAGCACCCAGGTAACCCTTCCTGCCCAGTATCATTAGTACAGTGTCAGTGCTTTTTATTAGCACTGATCACTGTATTAGTGTCATTGGAGATGTCAGTGGCAGTTAGTCAGTTCCCACTCAGTGTCAGAATGCCCGCCACAGTCCTGCAGTCCCACTATAAGTCGCTGATCGCCACCAATACTAGTATAAAAAAAAATTTAATTCCAGTATATATACCGCCATTTGTAGATGCTATAACTTTCACATAAACCAATTAATATACACTTATTGAGATTTTTTCTAGCAAAGACATGTAGCAGAATACATTTTGGCCTAAATTTATGAGGAAATTAGATTTTTATATTTTTTTTATTGGATATATTTTATAGCAAAAAGTGAAAAATTGTGTTTTATTTTTTAAATTGTCGGTCTTTTTTGTTTATAGCACAAAGAAATAAAAAACGCAGAGGTGAACAGATGCCACTGAACGAAAGCTCTATTTGTGGGAACAAACAACATAAATTTCATTTATGTACAGCGTTGCATGATCGCGCAATTGTCAGTTAAAGTAATGCAGAGTTGTATTGCAAAAAATGGCCTTGTCAGGAAGGGGGTAAATCTTCTGGAGGGCAAGTGGCTAACGTAAATTGTTAGATAGGGTCAATTTTTTTTTTATGGCAGGCTGGTAAGTGTGATGGGAAATCTATATTTCATGTACACCTTACAGCAAAAGCTTGTTCTAGCTTGAGGTGGTTGCCACTAATTGTATCAATGGTAAATGGCCAGCAGTTTCCAATGCCAAATTCTGGACAACAGGAGTACGGACAGAATTCAAACATGTTGCTAATCAATTATCAACATACATGTGTTATTTGGGTGTTTAAGGTTTACAGGGTCACTATAAACTGCAGATGACAAGCTATTCAGGAATGGTGCCATAAAGAGATCACAGAAAAAAATTTTGCTGTCCATCAGAGTATGTATGCAGAAAGTATCAGTCTAGGACTGCCTTTCCCAACCGGTGTGCCCAGGCACCCTGGAGTGCCTTGGGGTTTCTTCAGGGGTGCCTTGGCAAAATATCTAAAAATTGCCCAAAACTTGTATACAAGCCAGCGGGTGGAACAAGCCTGCCTTTTAGTTACACAAAGCCACAGGTTTTCATTGTGCACCATTACAACCTTGTAGTCGCCGGTGTTCTGACAACTATTGACATCATCAGTTGATAAGGAGGATGTCAGCTGCCTGCACAGCATTCTAGTTTGACCCTCCCCTGCCCCTCTCCATCAGTGCTGGGGTCACATTAGCACAGCGCTGGAGAAAAACTGAGGGAGAAGAGAAACCCTGGAGTACTACTCAGTACCAGTGTGCAAAAGTATATTTGCTTTGGAAGAATAAATCACCTCTAATGTTGGGTGTCCTACATGTGTAGATGTTAGAAGGCGGTGCTTCAAGACTGTCCATAATTATAAAGGGTGCCTCAAGACTGTCCCTAATTTTAAAGGGTGTCTTGACTGAAAAAAGGTTGGGAAACACTGGTCTAGGGAAATCCAATCCTAGCAAACTTTGCATGCAGTTTATTTATTTATCTTAGGTACTTATATAGCACTGTCAATGTATGCAGCACTTTACATATATATACTGTATTGTACATTCACATCAGTCCCTAACTCAAGGAGCATACAATCAAAGGTCCCTAACTCACATTTATTAACTCCAATTAACCTACCAGCATGGCTTTGGAGTGTGGGACAAAAATGGAGTACCTGGAAGAAACTGACACAGGAGAACATATAAACTCCATGCAGATAGTGTCGTGCTTGGGATTTGAACCAACAACCCTAGCACTGCCAGGCAGAAGTACTAACCATTTAGCCACTATGCAGTTTCTGTTCATATAGGTGACATCAGTATTCTATTAAAGCTGAACTCCAGGCAGCAGTGAAAACACAATACAATCAAAAATGTATTAAAATTATTTTGAAATGCAATTAGTGCAAGTACCTCAATTAGTATTGATATTAGGTTCCAGTAATCTCCTGTACAGTAGCACTCAAGACTGAGAGAGTCAATGAGAATTCTGTTCTGTATATATGCCAACAGTAAATATGTGAGATATGAGATGAGATGAGAAGAGAGCAAAAGAAGACTGTATCAGTGAACTGCTTTCCTTCAATGTCAATTAGCAGGATGGGGGTGTGTATGTTCCCAGTGTTGTTTTTCGAAGCTGTGCTGCTGCTATACTGTAGGTCAGAGGTCTTGCTGTATTGCCTCGAAGCAGTGCAGGAATCACAAAACTGACTGCAGAAAAAAGACCAAATCCTTTGCTGGCGAAACAGGTTCTTGTGCATGTAGTTCAGCTGTGTGTACTTAGCTGCTTGCCTGGAGTTCAGCTTTAACCAACATTGTTCCCTTATATTTACTGTGCTTCATTTGTTTACAGATAGAAGGGAGGACTTTTGAACTGCACAGGAAATCAGTTAAAGATTATTTTGATTTTTTTTAAAATACATTTGTTTCTATTGAACCCCTATTAGCCCTTAGTTAACTAAACCTAGATAACTCCTTGCTCCCCTTTGCCTTTATTTTTCCAATGATATTTTGATTTGTTTTTCTGTTTAATTTTTTCAGGGTGGTATAAAAAATATATATTTAACAATTTAACACTTCCGCGCTATATTAATTTTAATATCACATAGAAAGTAATAGCAACAAAAAGCAGCCAACACAGTATCGCAGTGTTAAAACATGTTAAAACATATAAAATAAAAAAAGCCGCACTTTGTTTTCTAAAAAATATATATGCAAAATAATAAAACAATACCCCTATTCCATTTGTAAATGATTTATTCATGCTTTGTACCAGAAACTCAATTTTAGTATCATTATAAATGAGACAAATTAACCGTTTCCCTATACTGCTACAGGGCGGCACATGTGCGCAAAATCACATGTGTATATACAAGATTTTGCATTTCTGGGTAGGGGGTGCGCACCCTACCTGTGCCGCCATTCACAGCCGCCAATCACCGGGCCCTGGCTGGTAATTACCCGCCCGCGCTCGATGATTACCGAGTATCTCCGACGGGGAGGAAGACTGTTTTGTTTATAAACAGTCTTCCTCTCTGTCAGCACGGTGTAAGGGACCGCCCGGTGACACCACTAGCACTCCACTGATCAGGCATCCCCAGCGCATGGAGTCTAAGCCCCAGAGTACTTGTTCACCAGGGCCCCTGATGGTGGGGATGGACTTGGAGTACCCCGGGACCAGGTCATGACTACTGAGGATACCCGTCAGTGGTAGGGGTATTCGCCAGGGGCTCCCACGGGAGAGAGCCTGATATGAGGAGGTCTGGAGACCCCATTTAGAGGGATGGATGGATGGCTGAGCAAGTGCAAAGTCAGGCAGGCCGGGTCGGTAACTATGGGGACGGTGCGGTACAAAGCAGCGGGCAGAGAATAGTCGGGTCACACGTCAGGTCAGCAACAGCAGGTCAGGTCCAATGGGGGGCATCCAGGAGAGAGGTCAGACAAAGCAAGGGTCTGGGCAGGAGAATACAGCAGGGTCAGGTACAATCCGGGTCAGCAACTTACAAGAAACAGGTTTGCAGATACAGGATACAGGATAAGACCAGAAGGCACTGAATGACAGCTCAGGGCCATTTAAATATCCCGCCCTGCGCTGTCATTGGTGCCAGGCTCGTGCCCGCAGCCTCTACTGCGCATGCGCAAGCTCGATCGCAGTGGTCGGCCCGGCCCTAGTCCCTGCACAGGACGGTGCACTGCGCCTGCACCGAGACCAGCGCCGCGGCGATCCCCGACACACGGGCACACTGCTTGTGATGGCTGTGCACAGCACATCCCGAGCACTGTGCTTACAGTGAAGCACCCCCCTCACCCCCTAGTAAAACACTCCCTACACATAGTTAACCCTTTGATCACCTCTCATGTTAACCCCTTCCTACCCAGTGTCATTAGTACAGTGTCAGTGCTTTTTTTTTAGCACTGTTCACAGTATTGGTGTCACTGGGTATGTCAGTTAGTTCACCCCAGTGTCAGAATGTCCGCCACAGTCCCACTAAATGTCGCTGATTGCCACCATTACTAGTAGAAAAAAAAATCCCAGTATCTATACCACCATTTGTATATGCTATAACTTTCACGTAAACCAATTAATTTACACGTATTGGGATTTTTTTTTAGCAAAGACATGTAGCAGAATGCATTTTGTCCTAAATTTATGACTAAATTTGATTTTTTTTTATTTTTAACTTGACATGTTTAATAGCAAAAAGTCCAAAATATTGTTTTTTTCTCAAAATTGCCGGGCTTTTTTTTTTTCATAGCGCAAAAAATAAAAACCGCACAGGTGATCAAATACCACTGAAAGAAAGCTCAACTCGTGCAGCGTTGCATGACCGCGGAATTGTCAGCTAAAATAACTCAGCGAGGTAATGCAAAAAAAGGCCTGGTCAGGAAGGGGGGTAAATCCTCAGGAGGGTAAGTGGTTAAGGAATAAAATCTACAGTTTTTATTTACAGAAACACTACTTGTTGTAAAACTATCACTGGTAAAACTAGAAAACTGGTGCATAGTTTAGTTATAGTCCGTAGATTGTATAGGAAACACTTTCGCAAAAGAGAATATTGCCAAAAGAAAGCTTTTTGTGTCCTGAAAAAACAGATATTCAGTATGTATTGTTGTCATAAGTAACACAAAGTTATTGCTGGCCCCAAAATAGTAGAAAAATGCTGCGGTCCACATTGTCACAGCAGGAGGATCTGAATGATTCCAGAAGCACAACTGCTTTCCTGATATAATTGTTCAACAACACTTCCAATGTTTATTTGCCTTTCTGCAGATCCATGTGGCAAAAATGTCACTTTTGATGATCATACAGACACATACACCAACAATTGTTTGATTTTTAATTTGGGACCCATGATGCACAGTTTGTCCTTCAGCGGTTTTCAAATTGTAGTACACTTTTAACATGCTGCATGTAAAGTTTGTACATTATATATAAAATGTCTACATGAACGGAAAAAATGTTACATTAGTAATAATCTTCTGAACATTAAAATACTGCCAATGCTGTGCCATCAACAAATAGACATCTGTGAAACATTTACATTCCCTATATTGGTTTGTAACTACAATTGTAATATTAGATATTTAGCTGAAGCTGAAAATGGAAACACTTATTCTCATGTTCCATTTCCATTGCAGCTCGGAAGAGGGGGATCTAGTGGTATTCAAGAGAAAATTGCAAAAGCAGCAAATAAGTGTATGTATTAATTTTACACCCATTATGAAGATCCCTTCCTGAATATAGCAAGGCTAATTACAGCTTCCAAGCTCTGAGTCCTCTTTTAGACTATGAAATGCAATTATTTTGCTGTAATATATAATAGCTATATAATTATATTGCTGGCATTGCCACAGCTAACAATTTGAAAGAAAAGAGAAATTAGTCTAAATCTGTTATAGTTTCTGGACACATATATAGTCCTCTTTAAGTGGGCTGGGGTTATGAAGAATTACCTTCCCCAAACAGGATATTGCACTAAACCTCTAGGTAAAGGAGAGAACCAGAACCTTGGCTAAGTGGAAGAGTGGGTTTGATAATAAATTTGGCAGTGCCTCCATCCAGGACACTGCCTCCATGAACAGAGAGGATTCTTTTCCAGGGAAAGTAACCAGTAATCTAATCAAAGTAAGTGGGAGCAGAAGAACTACTGCAACAAGCATATAACATTAACCATACATTTATCAATGCACACCAGTATGAAAATAATGCAAGCTTTACATAAGGAAAGATTAACCACTTGCCCTCCAGAGGATTTACCCCCATGCCTGACCACGCCATTTTTTGCGATACGGCATTGCGTTACTTTAACTGACAATTGCGCGGTCATGCAACCCTACACCCAAATGAAATTTGTGGCTTTATTTCAGTGGTATTTGAGCACCTTTGTGTTTTTTTCATTTTTTGTGCTATAAACAAAAAAAGACCAACAATTTTGAAAAAAAAACTAAATTTTTGACTTTTTGCTATAAAACATATCCAGTAAAAAAAATATGTAAAATCAAATTTCATCATAAATTTAGGCCAAAATGTATTCTGCTACATGTCTTTGCTAAAAAAAAAAAAATCAATACATGTAAATTGGTTTACGTGAAAGTTATAGCATTTACAAATGGCGGTATATACACTGGAATTTTGCAGGACTGTGGACGGGCATTCTGACACTGGGAGGGAACTGACTAACTGCCACTGATGGCCCCAGTGACAATAATACAGTGATCAGTGTTAATAAATAGCACTGACCCTGTACTAATGACACTGGGCAGGAAGGGGTTAACATCTGGGGTGATCAAAGGGTTAACTGTGTGCCGTTTTACTAATTGTGCTGTGTGTGTGTTTTACTGTGTGAGCATGCTGCTTTGTATTGCTCTGCTATGCAGAGCAATACAAAGCAGCATGCTGGTGGTGACATGGGAGAGATCTGTATTGTTTACATATAGTCAGTCAGTATTCCTCGGTGATAGCAGGGTGCCAGCAGGGAAACTCCAGCCAGCCCGGTATTCGACAGCTGTAGCTGCCAATGGTGGCAAGGGTAGGGCGGCGCGTGAGCGCTCCCTACCCGTAAATGCAAAATCAACATGATATATATATACATGATTTTGCACAGTCCTGCCGCCTTGTAGCAGTAGTTCTGCTATAAGGCAGTCGGGAAGCGGTTAATAATAGCGCATACATCCAATTTACAAGCAGGTATTCTCAGCAAAGGGCTCAATATGAGTCCTGATGGAATTGTGCACATATACCTTGGTATATATAGTTAATAATAGGGATACCTCCAGATGAATGTTGCAGCAAGGAGCAGTTGCAGGGGCCCCTGAGGATGATCACTACATGTATTTGTGTCAGAGATCTGAGGACAAAATCAGCATTGATGGGGAGAAGCTCCAAATGTTGTCCAACCAGCCTGGAACAAAGTTTCTCAACTGTAGAAACTGTGGACTAGCACTGAAACTCAGCCTATCTACTACTCTGCTTTAGTCCCTAGTAGTTTCTAATCTGACATGCAGCTGGACCTCTAAGCTAGAGCCAGGTTAGGCAGCCAAGGGCCACGTTTAGTAGTTACACTGGTTATCAAGCTCTAAGCTAAAACTAGTTATAGTATACCAGACCAGAAGAGACAGGGGTAATTCAAATAACAAGATCTATATATAAATTATATTGCAACAAACAGGTTCACCTACTAATATATTGGAAGGTGACCACTATGCACATACAGTAGGATAGACATAACTATCTCACACTGTGCATGTGAGTTCTTCACAATAGAACAGAGATAATCTATCGCAAGGATACAGAAATGCACTCAAGAAGCTATGGGCAGCTGTACTTAAACTATTGGAATAACAGAATAGTCTCTTATTGCCTGGATTTAGCAGCATGGACAGGACATGTGGCTGAGACTTTCTCTCTCCACATTCAACTTCTGGGTATTTAAGACAGCCACCCAGAGACAGAAAGTGCTAATACATAATTATACAAAACACTGATATTCACAACTAACAGTGGAGAGCACCATATGTTCATCACTAAGTAGAACAAAAGCAAGGAAAAAGACACTGGTACTAAATTGGACACTGAAATGATAGCATAGCCACACACAATTCTCATACTCATACAGCCTGTCTGACCAGAGCAAAGATCTTTTGATGCACTTCCGCCACAGGCACATGTCCTTCTCAGCCTTGATGAAGGAGCAATGAGCCCCTGAAATGCATTGGATACTCTTGTGCCTCCTCTTTGGCAAGTAAAAAAAATGACTGGATTTGTTAAACTGTAGCACTCTCATTCCTTGACAATATTATGCAACAAGGATTATCATAGGGCAGTCATGTGAACCTTATTGCAATTTCATTTAGCAAGGTTATATTTTCGGCACAGCCCTTCACAGGTACTTGCGGTCTTTAAAGTGGTAGGATTGTCAGTTTACACCTTTTTATGCACAATCTTGTTTATGTAATTTCCAGTTGAACCACACAAGACATAACAAAATCACAATTATTGCTACTGTAGTATATGACAATAAACACTATTAAACATGATTTCTTTTGTAGAAAATGTTATGTCTCATCAATGTGCTTTATCTTTCATAATGCTGCACTGAAGCCAGAATTCTTGAAACATCAGGTGTATATGAAGAGTATGACAACCTGCAAGATCCACAGTCTGTGTTCACTCAACAAAAAAGACTCAAGAATGAAATTCAATGTAGTTTCAGCCAAGCTGACAGATTACAAGGAACGGATTAAAAAAAACACACCAAAAGAGTGACCAAGGGTTTTTCACTCTCTAAAATGACCTCTTAGCATAGCAAGAGTAAAAGTGAAGTTAACAGGAGAGCATAGGGAGCCTGTGAGTGTTTAACTAAGGCTGTACTATGCAGTACTGAATACTAGTAAACAGAGGGGGAAACAGGTTGTTTTGGTACCACAGCATAAAATGGCATGTAATTGCACCACGTCCCCAACCTGATATGTGAGCTAATTATCTTAAAGCGTAATTGCAGTCAAAATTAAAAAAAACAACACAAGGGACATAACTTACAGTCAGGAGGATATGTCCCCTGTGCTGATGCCTCTTTTAGGTGAAATCATCCTCTGTCCATGCCCCCACCCCACCCCTGCTACCATAGTATTTGGGTGCAGTGGGGGTTAATAGAAGTAAGGGGCTGTCACAGGCTCCCATCAAGAGAGCCCAAATGTGCCTGCCCTTTCCTACCAGATGCTTCATTCATAGAAGCCACACTACAGAGTCTATGAATGAAACAGAATCTATGAATGGTGGGGATGGCCTTTCAATCATAGATCAATTCATAGATCGCTTGATGAGATACCGTGACAGCACCATAGCTGTATGAATCCCCATAGCACCAGAAAATTACAGCAGTGGGGGTGAGGTGGGGTGGGGGGACAGAGGATAGTTTCATCTAAAAGAAGAGGCATCAGCACAAGAGATACATCCTACTGACTGTAAGTTATGTCCCTTGTGCTCATTTTTCTGTTTTTTGGGCTGTACTTAAAGGACAGGTACAGCCAAAGCTTTTTCCGGCTGTACTTCTCCTGTGGATCACAGGAGTGTGGTTCATTCTGCTTTCCTGTGACCCATTTTCAGCTGACATTGAACTGAAGTCTGCTGTTGGCTGACATCAATCAGCCAGTCCAGACTTAGGAAAGGTACCGACTTCAAAGTCGGGATTCACCCTAGAGTCTTGAGCGGCATCTGGCTCAGTCTCCCAGCAAGGCTCTGAGAGCCTGAGCGAGCCGCTCCCTCCCCCTCTACAGCCCAGCGCTCCAGTGAGAGCTGGGGGGGGGGGCTGAGCAGAGAGAGGTGACTGACAGTCTCACTCTCTGCTCAGAGCGAGTGTGAGAACTCAGCGATCAGCAGTCATGTGATTGCTGAATTCTCACACTTAGAGCCGGCAAGGGCAGATGCAGCATTAGACCGATGCTTCATCCACCTAGATAAATATAAATAGAGGGGAAAAAAAGCCCTACTTCTCTTTTAAAGTGCTACTAAACCCACAACAGTAAAATCAGTCTGTATATGCAGTAAAGCATGCTTGTCATACTCACTGCAGAACCTAAGGGGTTAATCCTCCGTATTGTGTAAAAAGGCTGTTTGATCCCATCTTCTCCGATTCTCCCCTTCTCTCTAAGAGTCACTCTGCACATGCTCAGTTTAGTGTGTATGGCTACTACACTTGTTTCTTTTTCTTTGGTTGGGTGCATGTGATCAGCACAGAGACATTCAGAACTGTCCAGACAGAGGGTCATGTGTCATGCAGCCTCACAAGACAATCAGAGGAGAATGAAAACTCCTCTGACAAGCTTTATCCAGTGCTCAGCTGGACACTGATAGAAGTCACAAGACAGCTATATAATGCTGATGAGAAAAGGTATTTAGCAGTTTATATTTACTAAAATAATTGCATTTCCATGTTCTGTGTACTGTGGGAGACCAGATATAGTGAATGCAGGGTCCTGGGTTTAGTAACACTTTAAGCTCTAAATTACTACTGCATATTTAATGAAGGACGGCAAAGCTTTTTCTCTGATCTGTCTTGAAAATGTCACATTATGGGATTTGCTTTATAGAAAATGTGTTACTTGTTTGATCAATAGTCTACAGTGCAGGGGGTTTGGGATTTTCTGGGAGCTTGCTATAATTTGAAACACTGTAAACATGTCCACCCTAACACCTAAAATTCACATTATTCATTAGATTTTACAGATGTGCTTCAATTGTGACTGCGTAGCATGGGTGATTATTAAATCTACATGTTGGGTTGTTTTAAAAGTAACCTGTACAATAAGTAATATATATGCTGCCATTTACTGTCTTCTACTGTTCACATTTAGGTAAAGCTGCATGTATTAGTTTAGACGTGTATGTCTACTAAATGCCAATCACTGTGGAGTGTGTGTTACCTGTTGAATAAAATTGGCTGTGCAGCTGATAAAACTGTTGCTTGATTTAAATGCCATACCTGTAGGCCATTCATGGCACCCCCAGAGCCTGGTTAAAAAAATACCATTGTGAATAATCCACCATTCAATCCACATATCAATCTGGTGATCTAATTAGTGCTCTCCAATATAAGCAATCAGCCGCACCACACAGTCATCCCTATGATTAAGTCAGGATATGACGAAACGCGTCAGAGTGAGACGGTGCGGCGGACCGGAAGTGACACAGAACCGTAACGGGAAGTGACGTGACAGAGTTCTGTCGGGGAGCTGGTAAGAGCACCATGCGGCATCTGAGTCACTGAATGAAGTGTTTAAAAGGCTAATTGATTTTTTAATTGCTGTAAGTGCAATATTTGGCTTCTTAAGGTTGTTTACCTTGGGTAATACACAATTAGAGCTAAATTTTTTCTCTATGTAACAATGGAGTGGAGTATTTACTATGATCGTGGCAACCATTCATAAGGGTGACTCTTGGAGGAACCTCTTGATCTCAACATTTGAATACCTTTTTATGATCAGGCTAATTAAAGGCTTTATTCTGGTGAGTGCACACCTGAGTGGGGGTGCATGACGGGCACAGCACGTGGTTTCAACGCATTGATATCATTTTTCACTGGAAATTATTTTTAAGTGGGTTCACATTTTGGAAATTATATTGGACTTTCATTTTTTATCACGGGACTTTTATTTGTATTATTATATATAATTTTTTTGGAGAACATCACTGTTTATGTTCACAGTCACATATATAAAGTTTTTAATTTTGTGCACAGTATGTTTAGGTTACAGGAATATTAATGAAGACAGGAAATGACACATGAATGCTAATTAGAGTTTAATATATTGCATATGTCATGCGCCGCTATTAATCACTAAAATTAGGGGTGATAATATATAATATAAATTATGTTTATACTGGAAAAAAGTGACAGCAATATAATATAACTGAGAGGTTTGTTTAGTGCCATCTGGAGCGATTTGGTGACCTTGGATAAATTTGTTTTCTGTTTGTTACCTGTTGAATAACATTGACTGTGCAGCTTATAAAACTGTTGCTTGATTTAAATGCCATACTTGTAGGCCATTCATGGCACCCCCAAAGCCTGTCTAAAAAACTACCATTGTGAATAATCCACCATTCTGCCTACAATTTAGGAGGCACTGTATGTTGCGGGATCACCCCATATCACAGGAATGATCACTGTCCTTTGTTTAAAACTAGCACATGTGCAGTGGGCTCTCCTTCCCCCTGTGGAAGCGCTGAGTTCAGCTGCTATTGCTGCTACACAGGTGTGGCACTTAAACTAAGCAACGTTTTAGAGACTGTTTTTAGATTTTAGCCTACTTGGGCCCTTTGACCGCATAGAAAATTTTATTTCAAAGATACAATTATCCTTAAGGACCGGTTCACACTATAGAAACGCAGTGCAGATGCATTCCGGATGCATTTTTGCATGCACGTTTTTTATGCACATTCCAGTGCATTTTTTATGCATTCCAGTTAATTATTTTCTGTCTTTTTCTTCAATATAAATAGAGGCATGTGTGTTCCACTGCGTTTTTGGTGCATTCCAGTGCGTTTTTGATGCATTTTACCACGTTCTAGTGCAGTTCTGTGCAGAAAAAATGCAGCCTGTTCTACTTTTTTTTCTGCACCCGGAACACACTGGAACTGCAAGCACTGATGTGAACTATGACCTTGACAACCATATAACCTAATTTCTGTGCATTTTGGATGCAGAAAAAAACACAAATGAAATGCATGTTGTGTGAACCAGGCCTAAGGCTAGGTTCACACCTATGCAATTTGCGTTTGACCAGTTTCTGCATTGCGGTTTGCGTTGTGTTTTGCGTTATGATGCATTTTGCGGGTTTTTTATTTTATTTTTTTCTTGTTACTAGGCAGATTTAAAATGAAAAATGCATCCAAAACACACTACATGCTTTTCTGCAAAATTTCCATTGAAGCCCATAGAACCAAAAACGCAACTTTTGTGTACAAAAAAGTTTCTGACCCTTTCCAAAAAATGCACCGGGTGAAAATGCTGAGATGTGAACGTGTCCCGTAGGAAATCATGTTAAATGGACTGTAGTGCGCAAAACACTGCGGAAAATGATTAGATGTGAACCTAGGGTCAGAGTTGTTGAAATAAGGGAAAGAAAGCTGCGCAGCTTGTGAGGGGGAAGTATAGTATAAATAATGTTATAGACTGGTGTCCTGCCTAAAAGCCAGAGAGAGCCAGGCAACATGAATATTCAGAAATGGCAGTCTCCAAAATTGTGTCGGTACAAGTTTTCATTAATAAACGGTGGCAACAGCATACTTCCTTCTGATCTTTCTGGATAATGGGATGTTAGATATCACAGGAAATATTAAGGAATTTAAGAAGAGAATTGTATTTCTCATGTTTCTGTTGCTCAAAGTAACGAGCTGAGTCTAGGACAATGGTAGTTTTATCTAAAAGCATCTAAACATTAGGTTCACTTGGTTTTCTTACAGTAGTATTTCTTAGGTGTTAGTGATGTTTTGTAACATTTGTAACGTTTACTAACAAACCCAAATTAGACAAATGCTAAAAATCATCAGCTATTAGCACAAAACAAAATCCTGCCAGCCCATACAAGAGCTGTCTGGAAGAAGAAATTGCTACTACTTTATTTAAAGTATGTGCTTGGTAATGAAATAATAAAATAGAAAATATATGAAACATTAACATTAAAAAATACTAAATATTAAAATTAAACATATATTTAAAATGGCAGTTGCTGGCTTATAATTTACAAGACCTTTCACAATAATCTGAAAATACAGCTTTAATAAACTTGAGCAAACACTAAAACGTAGCTATGTACGAAATACAGTGGCATCTAAATTAACAGTATAATTAAATCATTTTAAAACCAGACTAATTAGCCATTGCAAAATATACGCTATGCAGTTATTTGTTAACAGATGACAAGCACCATGCAGAAAACGTATACTCTGCTTGACTTTCTAATTAGTGAGTCATAGTGATAAATATTCAAACATTTTAATCACTGCTGACCAAATGCTAAAAACTTTATTATCTGACATGTCATTCACAACCCTGGTAACCGTAGCAAAAGGGAAATGACATATTTACTATTTAAATAACACGGTGGTGACCTGTGATATTCCACTCAATAGATGAACGATAGCTATTTCTGCAAAAAGAAAAAAAAAAAGAAGAAGAAGAGGAACGCAATAAATACAGAGCACCAATTTATTTCATACCCATGGAACGATCTTATATTATTGAGCATTGATTTAAAATGGACTTACATTGCAGGCAAAGCATTCACATATCCATCTTCATCTCTTAATGTCACTAGCTCAAACAGATAGATGTTCTGGCAATTGCAAGGCATGTGGATAGATTAAAATGAATGTTCCTGCTAGTCCTGACCTTTCAGTGCCAGCTTCAAGACAGAGCTGCACACCCTGTGGGATTTTATAGAAGAATAGTAAACACCAATTCCCTCCCTCTCATACAGAAGGAAGAATCCAGGAGAGCTTCAGGTCAATTATAGGAGAAGGATGATCACTGTTATTTACATGAGAGTGGGTGCGTCCAGTCTGTCCTTTTAACGCTTATATTTTAGAAATTATTAACTTAAGTAAACTAAGGGTTTCAATTGGAATACATTATCAACACAACTCAAACAATCAAAAATACATCACAAACAATGCAGTGATGTTGTCAATCCTACTTTTGTAGTCAAATCTCACTTGACTAGAAAAAAAATAAAATAAAATGTAGGTTGTCACAATATTTCATGAGGTTGATGTTCATGTCTTATTTTGTACAGTTGATGTTCGTAAAGAGGGATTCGCTTTAAATTCTAGATAAAGTATATCTAAACCCAATCACTAAAATCTCATATACACTATATTGTCAAAAGTATTGGGACGTCTGCCTTTACACGCATATGAACTTTAATGGAATCCCAGTCTTAGTCCATCGGGTTCAATGCTGAGCTGACCCACCCTTTGCAGCTATAACAGCTTGAACTTTTCTGGGAAGGCTGTCCACAAGGTTTAGTAGTGTGTCTATGGGAATGTGTGACTATTCTTCCAGAAGCACATTTGTGAGGTCAGGCACTGATGTCAGACGAGAAGGCCTGGCTTGCAGTCTCCACTCTAATTCATCCCAAAGGTGCTCTATAAGTTTGAGGGCAGGCCAGTCAATTCCTCTACCTCAAACTCGCTCATTCATGTCTTTATGGACCTTGCTTTGTGCACTGGTGTGCAGTCATGTTGGAACAGGAAGGGGCCATCCCCAAACTCTTCCCACAAATGTTGGGAGCATGAAATTGTCCAAAATGTCTTGGTATGCTGACGATTTAAGAGTTTTCTTCAATGGAACTAAGGGCCAAGCCAAACCCCTGAAAAACAACCCCACACCATAAACCCCCTCCAATAAACTTTACACTTGGCACAATGCAGTCAGGCAAGTACTGTTCCCCTGGCAACCGCCAAACCCAGACATATCTATCAGATTGCCAGACAGAGAAGTGTGATTCGTCACTCCAGAGAACACGTCTCCACTGCTCTAGTGTCCAGTGGTGGCATGCTTTACACCACTGCATCTGACGCTTTGCATTGCACTTGGTGATGTAAGGCTTGGATGCAGCTGCTCAGCCATTGAAACCCATTCCATGAAGCTCTCTACACACTGTTGTGCTAATCTGAAGGCCACACAAAGTTTGGAGGTCTTTAGCTATTGACTCTGCAGACAGTTGGCGACTTCTGTGCACTGTGCGCTTCAGCATGCAATGACTCCGCTCTGTCATTTTATGTGGCCTACCACTTCATGGCTGAGTTGTTGTTGTTCCCAGTTGCTTCCACTTTGTTATAATACCACTAACAGTTGACCGTGGAATATTTAGCAGCAAGGAAATTTCATGGATGGACTTATTGCACAGGTGGCAATCTATCACGGTACCACACTTGAATTCACTGACCTGCTGAGAGCGGCCCATTCTTTCACAAATGTTTGTAGAAGCAGTCTGCATGCCTAGGTGCTTGATTTTATACACCTGTGGCCATGGAGGTGATTGAAACACCTGAATCCAATGATTTAGAGGGCTGTCCCAATATTTTTGGCAATATAGTGTAAGTTTTAACCACTTGCCTACCGGGCACTTATACCCCCTTCCTGCCCAGGCCAGTTTTCAGCTTTCAGTGCTGTCCCACTTTGAATGACATTTGCGCGGTCATGTAACACTGTACAAATATGAAATTTATATAACTTTTCACACAAATAGAGCTTTCTTTTGGTAGTATTTAGTCGCCGCTGGGTGTTATTGGTTATTTTATGCGCTATAAACAAAAAAGAGCAAAAAAAAAAAGAAAAGTTTTTTTTTGTCTTATTATAAAATTTTGCAAACAGTTTATTTTTCTCCTTCACTGATGTGCGTTGATTAGACTGCACTGATAGGCAGCACTAATAGACAGCACTGATGGGCACTGATGAGGTGGCATGGATAGGCAGGACTGATGGGCACTGATAGGAGGCACTGATAGGCGGCATTGATGAGCTGGCACTGAAGATGCTGCACTGATAGGTGGCACTGCTGGGTGGCACTGCTGGGCACAGGTGGGTGGAACTGCAGGGCACAGATGGGTTGCACTGATGGTTTCAGGTGGGCGGCACTGCTGGGTACAGGTGGACAGCACAGGTGGGTTGCACTGCTGGGCACTGATCAACAGGGCACTGACGATTAGTGCCGATCACTGCTCTGACAATTGCCGGTTATAGGCAGTACTTTCCTCACGCTGTGACAGTGTGAAGAAAGTGCAGCCGATAACCGGCAACTGCATTTACCTGATGATCTGCCGTGTCATTGGCCATTTACCATATCATGTGCTCAGTTGTGTCCATAGGACATGGCAACCTCCGGTGGTGATGGGTGCATGCAGGGGGCGTGTTCTGAAATCACATCCATGGACATCGTCCCAGAACCATACAACCGCGTTGTAGCCATCCTTCGGCTATAGCGCGGTAGGGAACTCGCTAACATGCAAAAATTTAATAATTGCACCCAACTTCATATAATGAAAAATGTGCATTTACTATATTTTGGTAATGAAGCATGCAGAGCATTGCAACTGTGATTAGTACATTATGGGTGCTATGTACAGGCTTTGCATTGTATACATCTTAGCCTCAGCTACTATACGGAAGTACAAACATAGTATTAGGGGATTGAAGATGTTAGCAATAAAGTACTTGTATCAGTGTGATCTACAAATTCCTCTGCCACAGTGGCAGATGGGACTTGTAGTCTTTCTATTCACAGATCCCTGTGAATGGATGATGCAGCTGTGGGTCCATTCTTAAATTAGAAAAATCAACATAACACTCCAGGGAGAAGCATCCAGATATGTTGTGTATGTATGGGGGGTGGGTGTTTTGAGAGGGGAGAATTTTAGGGATGTGACCATATTTCATGTTACACCCTATATATTGCTCAGAACCAAGCCCAATTTATGGAGAACTACTTTGAATATTTATAAAAATTCTTTTAAATAGACAGATTTCTTTAAAATAATATGCAGTGATCTTGCCATCAAGGTCCTTGCATGGGCAGTTCCTTTTATAGTGAATTGTGCTCCTGTACACTTGCAGTCCTGGTGGAGACTGCAAATGACTGTGCTGACACACATCAGAAACCTGGTTCAGACCAATGGCATGCAGTTGACACTGACTGGAGCGAGTGCATGTAGACAAGAGGTTGTTGTAAGTGGTTGGATTTTTTTTTTAATTTTTTAATTTTTTTTTAAGGAAAAAAATTGTATTTTATGGAAACAAAGACTATTGTTTGTTTTGCACAGTAATTTAGCAAATTAAATGTCATCCGGTAAAGGTTTAGATCTACATAACATAACCAAGATTGCTTGGCCAGACTTCCATTATTCCAGAGTGAATGGGACTTTCAGTTTAACTGGAAGTCCTACACTGGGCTGATCCTTCTTGGTAGTAGGCTTGCAGGACTATTGCAGGAATATCGGAATCAATAACTTAGACCCACATCCTGTTGCTGATTTTATTACAGAATTTGTCTAAATTTTAGTAACTAATCTGTAACTGCTGAATTTGGCAGACAGGAAACATCTGATCTTAGCAACAAATTACGTTTTTTTTAAATTCTGCTTATAATAGGTGTATAGTAACTCAAATGATCCAATGAGAATCATGCTATCCTTGCATCCTGCTTACATGAATTCATGATTCTAGGCAGATCACAAAATCTCCATGGATGTATTCATGGGGATTGGACAACTACGATTCACAACAAAAATAAAAATAGATGTTCAACACCTTCAGATTGTAAGCTCCACGAGCAGGGCCCTCCTATTCCTTCTGTACTGAAATGTATTGTAATTGTACTGTCTCCCTTATATTGTAAAGCGCTGCGCAAACTGTTGGCGCTATAGAAATCCTGTATAATAATAATAACTTTATTTTTTTCAACTCTACCGATGCCCATAGAGTGGCATTAAAAGATTTCCCCAGTAGGTGGAGATGCAGTGTTAGTATATAAATACTGTAATTATAAAAGGCATGTGTCCAATTAAAGTGATAATCCACCTTTTTTCCCCCTCACACTCTTTTCCTCTATCCTTTCAAACTATTAATCTATAATCTTTCTTCCCTTTTATTTATCTACATGCCAAGTTTCTTTATAATACAGGTTTATATAGTATTTAAGGATTGAAGGATAAGTTCACCTTTTATTAAAAAAAAAAAAAAATTATAAATGCACATCTTTTTGCAGGTAAAAAAATTTAGATTTATTACTTTCATTTATTACACTGCAGCCTGTACAGAATTGCACCTGTAATTAGCAGATCGCGGGTGCAATGCCAGTTTCCTGCAGACTCCCAGTACACTGACTGTCTGTACCTAACATATGGGCAGGCAGTTACTGAATTTCAGGAAGAATCAATGCACTCAGAGCACTCAACAGCCACGGTGGGCAACAGTATTTGCAGTTCATTCATTCACAAAACTCTGTGTATTAATGACGCAGATGTGTAACCGGATCCCCGCATAGCTGCCCTGTTAAATTGTGACAGTGTGTGTGGGGAGAAGATCCCTTACCCGTTGTCACAGAGGGGGGGAAGGCAGGAGCTGGATCATATTACATGTTCCACCCTAAATACGGGTGGAACATCTAACATGTTCCAAAGGTGAACTTAGCCTTTAAGGATACAAAAGATACACTAATTCACACTAAAGATAATTGTTCCAATTTTATAATTTTATTTAAACAATAACTATACCTACCTCCCCTCCAGCCTTGTGATGTCTGCAAATTCCCTCAGAGAAGCTGGGTTGATGTAAAGCTAGCTATAGATGGATTGAAAATGGGCTGGGTGAGCGGGGACTGTCGGAATTTCAATCAGTCTATTCAACCATCGATTCATCTATGGACAACCTGTCAAGGTTTTTTTCACCCGATCAGTGCTGCAAACTATAGCCAGCAACACTGATCATTGTATTCTTCTGACGAGGAAGGCTCCTCGCTGTCAGAATACATTATTACAGTGAGAAGGATTCCCCCATCTACATCAAGTATGTGGATGGGGGAATCAGTTCTTTATTTTTCATACAACCTGCTAGTTGAAGGAAAAAAAAATGGCCTGCCTAACTCCCACTCAGATCATTCATCCCAGCACCAAGCATATGCCAGAATTGTACAGTAAGCTACGCATGTGCAGCATAATGTAAACAGCTTTAGACATTTGCAAGCTAGGTAAGAAATTGATTGCAGAAGAGACATTATAGGGTTTATTTACTAAAGCTAGAGAGTCCAAAATCAGACTCCCTTCTGCATAGAAACCAATCAGCTTCTAACCTCAGCTTGTTCAATGAAGCTTTGGCAATGAAACCTGGAAGATGATTGGTTTCTATGCAGAAGTGAGACTGATTTTGGACTCTCCAGCTTTAGTAAATAAACTACTATATGTCTCTCCTGCGGTAAAGAAACATTCCTTCTGGTAAACATTTAGCCTGGGTTCACACTTCTTTTGAAATGTAAATCAAATAGTGCAGTGCTTTCACTAGATTCTAGTGTGTGATATATATATAGTACTAATAGCATATATATGAAAAGAGCAATACACCCTAATAGTGAACAACTCAATAATATACTTATGTGTATTAACAATATATCACCAAAACAAATACATTTAAATAGTAAACATGAAGTCAATTTATAAGTACTATGCACCATTCAATTGTTGTGCAATCCTAGATCAACCAACCATTTTCTTCCCAGGGGTTGATCTTTAACATGAACACACACCACAGTGCCCTTCGCCACATTTCATGGGTGTCCTCTCACCTTCTCTGTAGGACCCCATTTGCCCCTTTTTAAAATACAAACACTGCTCCTCTCGAAATCTCCACAAAGCACAATCATCAGGTTCCCAGATCCAAAGATGACATAAGGGAAGCAAGAAATAGGCCAATAGTGCAGACCCCGCTATTCCAGTGTTATTAAAAAGTTAAAGTAACATTCACATTTTGAAAGAAACAATAAGCAGATCTAACAGCTCTACCAAACATGGCATGCTGACTCCGCTCAACGTGATGATGTCCCCGCCGGCTGATGCGTTGCATGCGGATAGGCTTTTTCAAAGGTGATATATTGTTTCTGCATATTATATATTATTCAGAGTTGTTCATTATTAGGATTTATTGCTCTTTTCATATATATGCTATTCGTACAAATCACAAACTAGAATCTAGTGGAAGCGCTGCACTATTGGATTTTCGTATTTATTTATCAATGTATTTTAGCACAGTATGGTGAGTGCATTTTAGGTGATAGCTGCTTCCTTGATCATTTCATTTATTTTTTTATTTTGTATAATTATTTGGGGCTTTATTTTTGTTTTTTTATTAAAACTTTTAAATGTACACTAAAAAAAACAACAAAAAAAAACCTTTTAAATGTACACTTTAAAACAAAATTGATGTACCTTCTGCCAACATATCACTTGCTAGATCATACTTATCACTTGTATATACAATGCTGAACCTTACCTGATATTCCTATTGTACATGTATTTTCCCTGTAAAACTCTAATAAAAATAGATTATACTTAAGTAGTAATCCCCTTTAATAGTACCCTGGTGGTAGTTTCTCTCTTGAGATCAGCTTTGCGCACACTAATTAGTGAGGGTCATGACTGGTGAGAATGTTCAACCCTGTCCAGTTGTCTCCAGGGTAGGAGAAATACAACAGAGTTTCAATAATAGAAATATCCACCTTTTAATAAGATTGCTTGGCCAGACTTCCATTATTCCAGAGTGAAAGTATTGAATATACACAGCAGAGGTCCTATGTGATAAATGTCTGTCAAGGGAGACAAAGAAGGTATCAGCAGAGGGAGGGAGTTCGTTTAAGAAGACACTATATTAAAGTGGTTCTAATGGCTGAAGGTTTTTTACCTTCATGCATTCTATGCATGAAAGTAAAATATCTTCAGTGTGCAGCTCCCCCCTCAGCCCCCCATCCCCTTAAACTCATCTGAGCCCAATCCAGTGATGTGCATGAGAGCAGAAGCTCTCCTGAGTCTCTGCCTCCTCATCTGCTGAGACACATTAGTGGGAGCCATTGGCTCCTGCTTCTTGCAATCACAGCCAGTAAGGAGGGAGTGTGGGAGGGTCTCATAGACACACATGAATGCCTTCACAGCAAGCTTTGGGGGCACTCAGCAAGGGGGGGAAGGCTGGAGTGCTGGCAGGGGACCAGAGAAGAGGAGGATCGAGGCTGCTCTATGCAAAACCACTGCACAGAACAGGTACGTATGACATGTCTGTTATTTATAAAAAAATAAAATATGAAACCTTTACAATTGCTTTAAGTTTACTTTGTAAATGTACCTATTTTGATTATTACATCACCACTACTTTGTCAAGGTAATATCTGGGTTTGCAAAGGTATTGACTGATTGAAAAAAAAATCTATGTATGGCCAACCTTACAAGGTATTGAAGAACAAAAACAGCTAAACAGGTATTTTCACAAGGAGCTCAGAAATGGCAACCTCTGTGTTATCCCAAAACAAGTTTACATCCTGCTGTCAGCTTTTATTATTACTTAAACATTTGTAGAGTTTGGGTTGAGAATGCACATATTCTACCTATGTAAATGAAATGGTGAAAATAATTAGTTCAGTAAAAAAAAAAACAAAAAGAAGAAAAAAAAAAACATAATCAGTCAAAACAGAAAAATCCCCTGTGACTGATTTTAATTGATGAGCAGCCATATTGATTTTCCTGATTCAAACTAGTTCAGATTAGCTCATTAATTGCTCCTAACTAGACATATTCGCAAAGATAAAACATGGCCAGAATGCTTTCAGATCTATACCATACAGCTCAAATTAAACATACCCATCTGCTCCTATTCTGAAGAGCTGAAGAATTTTTAACCCCTCCATACTCAGTCATTTTGTACCTGAAACAACTGTATAGTTTAGTGAAATGAAGAATTATCACAATTTTTTATATATTATTCAGTTCCAGGTGGGATATAGTACATATATGACTATCTTATCCTCCTATGTATCCTGTAACACTAGCTGCAGTTTTAAACAGGACGCTTCCCTTTTGGACCATGGCCACCCAACACCACAGATAGCAAATGGACGGCTGTTTTGACAAAGAGCTTTCTAATGAGGACCACTTTTCCAGTAACAAGAGGGGACTCCCTTTACTTTTGAAAGATTTCCTGTTACTTCCTATAACAGAAGCAGTAATATGCAGCATACACGCTTATAGAATAGGAACACATAGTGAGAATTTCATTCAGCATACACAACAAGAGAAGAGGTACTGTGCAGGGTCCATATATACATACAGAATAAGAACCAATGCTCAGAACAACAGATACTGAGAATTACACCCAGCATACAGAAGAGGTACTGGCAGGGTCCATACATACATACAGAATAAGAACCAATGCTCAGAATAACAAATACTGAGAATTACACCCAGCATACAGAAGAGGTACTGGCAGGGTCCATACATACATACAGAATAAGAACCAATGCTCAGAATAACAAATACTGAGAATTACACCCAGCATACAGAAGAGGTACTGGCAGGGTCCATACATACATACAGAATAAGAACCAATGCTCAGAATAACAAATACTGAGAATTACACCCAGCATACAGAAGAGGTACTGGCAGGGTCCATACATACATACAAAATAAGAACCAATGTTCAGAACAACAGATACTGAGAATTACACCCAGCATACAGAAGAGGTACTGTGCAGGGTCCATACATACAAACCAGGGTCGGACTGACAACTCATGGGGCCCCCGTGTCCTTGCCCACACCCAAAAAAGCCTATGAAAAAGCCAATGAAAGGTACCAGGGGCATCTCATGGGGCCCCCTACTGACCCCAGGCCCTCGGGCAGAGCCCGAGTGCTCGAATGGTCAGTCCGCCCCTGATATATACAGAATAAAAACCAATGCTCAGAATAACAGATACTGAGAATTACACCCAGCATACAGGAGAAGAGGTACTCTGCAGTGTCCATATATACATACAAAATGAGAACATGATACTAAGAATTACACCCAGCATACAGAACAAGAGAAGCGGTGATGGACAGGTTCCTTACATGCAGAATAGAAACAATATGGAGAATCACACCCAGCAAGTAGAACAAGAGAAGTGGTACTGTGCAGCTTCTATACATATCAAATAAGATCAGATACAGAGAATTACACCCAGTGTACAGGACAAGGGATTTGATACTGTGCTGTGCCCATACATACAGAATAAGAACAGATACATAGAACTAATTGCATCCACATGCAAAAGAAAAAAAGTGGCAAAAGGGTTCATACATACAGAGTAAGATACTAAAAAAATTAAAACACAGCTAGCAGATGACTTGAAGTGATAATACATAACATTTACATACAAAAGCCTTGTGAATTATATCAACATGTACTGTAAATCAAAGTGCAATGACCATATATACCATTTAGAAACAACAATCAACACAGCAAACTACACATGCATAAAATGAATATAATGGATGATGGGACTTTTTAGGCACTACACAATGACCACTTAACGTTTAAAAATACATTTTATTTGTACAATTTCTCTTTAAAAACTCAGAGCCATTAAAAACACAAGGGTAGCTAAACATGGACCTTAAGACATCCTGCTCTACCCCAAGACCGTCAAGGTATCTCCTTATTAGTATGTAAACAGATTATATCACACATACATACACTCTCATACAACTCCTTATAATGCTTATGATAGGTCATTTATAGCTCAATAGGAAAAAGTTTGAAATTCCATTTCTTCAGGAGAAGTGGTTGTCAATTGCTCTAAAGTCATAACAAATTAAATTAATACTTACATAATATACATAACACATTTATAATATTAAATATTGATTGTATGGTGATCTGTAATACCTCTCACTCCTTCAGCTGATGGAAAACACAGGGCCTAGATCACAACCCAAATGGGGCCCCAACCCTCCCCCCATAAGAACCAAACACACCTCCAATAGCAATACGTTTAACTGTATTTTTAATGGCTTTGCGTTTTTAAGAAAAACGTGTACAAAAAAAGAAAATGTATTTTTATAAGTAAAGTTGTGTAGTGCTTGAAAGCTCATACTCATACTCATGTTATCTATCATATACTGTATATAGGGATGTGGCATTTTTATTAGAGCCAACAATTACTCATTTTAAACTATGCATTTACTGCTTTTCTCATACTGTACATATGACCCTATCAGGACTGTCAGGCAAATCCAGGACACCAGGCAACTATACAGGACTCAGCTGGGCTCTACTGAATGGGAGCAAATGAGAGTGATTTGTACATGATGATTGCATGAGATGTGTAGAAAAGGGGTGTGAGGGTGTCTTCTTCAATTTTATGGTGAGTTAAAGTGTGTGTGTTTTTCCTTGTCACTATGGTCGAAAACGTTTGTCGATTTGACCCTATTAACTATTAGAGAATTGAAGAATGTCCCTGAAAACATTTATTTTTAATAAATTGCACTGGCATATGACTGGCTTTTTACAGAACATGCTCTCTATACGGGAACTGATCTCTTCTGGCCATCAGGCAGATAAGGAGATCAGAGACTCATCCAAAAAGCACAAGATGTTGTTCTTTCCTGATTCTTATGGGATGTCTGTTCACAGTGGCCTTGGAGACGGGAGATATGTGTACAGATAATCCGTCTCCAACTCCCCCTCTTTTTTGAAAACATGATGAGGGAGAATCCAAGTGTGTTCAGGACAGTGTATAATAGTAGTAATAGCTATTTACGGGGGTGTCCACAATTTCTAAACTATAAAACATCTGGTTTTGAAAATAATAGTACCCTGTCATAGCAATCTACTGGCTTCAGTAGCCTCTAAGAAGCCTACTTTAAAAAGTATGCAGATAAGGAGCTCTGGCTTCCATGATTGTGTTGGTCCAGTGACTTAAAGCCAAAGAGAGCCAGACATGCAGCAGGTTCTGCATCTGTATTTCCCTTTGTACATGTTTTTTATTTAATGTCCTTTCCCATTCCTTCCCTTCTTTTCCTGTTTGCACAGCATGTAAGAACATTTCCCACCTTTCAATGTCAACACATCAAAGGATAAAATACTGATTATCTACAGAACTCCCCAGAGCACTAGTTGTATAAAAAATGACAGTATAATGTAACACTACTATCACTATAGAAACAGTGAAAATTTCAATAGGATAAAAACTTAAATTATACTGTGACCTTTTATAGTTAGCAGTAGCACATTATTACAGGTACTTATATAGCACGGTCAATTTACACAGCACTTTACATATATATTGTACATTCACATCAGTCCCTAACCCTCAAGGGGCGTACAATCTAAGGTCCCTAACTCACATTCATACATACACATACTAGGGCCAATTTAGACAGGAGCCAATTAACCTACCAGCATGTCTTTGGAGTGTGGGAGGAACCCAGAGGAAACCCAGGCAAAGGGAGAACATGCAAACTCCAGGCAGGTGGTGCCGTGGTTGAGATTTGAACCAACAACCCTAATACTGCCAGGGAGAAGTGCTAACCATTTAGCCACATGAACATGTTTGCGGCACTGAAGTACTTCATCTGCCAATTAAATATATACCCTTTTTTTGGTCTGATGCAGGAAACTAACATCGGTGACTGTAGGGCTCTGCACGTCCTTTTATTTCACTTTTAAAGGATCAGCCAATAAAAGACTTCTTCAGTAACACAATGCAAAAATTAAATTATGAAAAATTGTGTTTCGTTTTTGATAGTGAATTACAGAGGAACTTCAACCTCGCAATACAAAAAAATCTCTTACCCAATTTGCTAGATTATCCTCATTTCACATACAGTACTCGCACACCCAATAAATCCAGTGTTGACCTGCAGTGATCTGCTGCTCTGCTGCCTCCTGCTGAATCCCATGTCATCATCTTCCTCTCCTCAGTCATTGGGAGCTAGCTTCCCCTTCC